>NC_053436.1:46953997-47241990 GCF_007990345.1 Gossypium hirsutum | reverse complement strand
GATTCATCATATGTGAAACTCAGAAGTCGATGATGAATTGGTGCTTAAACGAGTGAATGTGTTTCGAATATAGATTCAGAGTTTCAAATTGACGACAATGATTGTTTGAAGTTCAGAAGTCGATTGTGTGTTCCAAGAAATTCAAAACTTATTTCGATGATTTTGAACGAACCTCATAATAGTCGAATGTCGGGTCATCCTGGTAGCACAAAAATGGTACAACGATCTGAAACGTCAATTTTTGGTGGCCTGGTATGAAACGAGACATTTCTGACTTTGTTTTGAAGTGTTTGGGTATGTCAACAAGTGAAAGCGACACATTAAGTGCCTTCGGGATTACTTCAGCGATCATGATACCCGAATGGAAATGGGATCGAATCACGATGGATTTTGTATCTGGGTTGCCATTGTCGTCGAGCAAGAAAGATGCGATCTGGGTTGTTATTGATAGACTAACAAAATCGGCTCATTTTATTCCCGTACGTACGGATTATTCATTTGACAAGCTAGCTGAATTGTATGTTTCTCAGATTGTAATGTTACAGGGGGGTACCTATTCTATTGTGTCGGATAGAGACCCGAGTTTCACATCACGATTCTGGAAATTTCAAGAAGCATTGGGTACAAGTTTGCATTTTAGCACCGGTTTTCATCCCCAGACTGTATGGTCAATCTGAGCGGATCATTCAGATACTCGAGGATATGTTGAGATGTTGCTCCTTGAGTTTAGTGGTTCATGGGAACGGTATTTGCCTTTGATTGAATTCGCTTACAACAATGGTTTTCAATCAAGCATTTAGATGGCACCTTAACAGGCTTTGTACGGTCGTAAATGCCGTACACCATTGTTTTGGACTCACTTAGTGAAGTAAATCTTCGGGGTTGATTTGATTAAAAATGCTGAGTAGAAAGTAAAAGTAATCCGTGAAAGTCTGAAAGCAGCTTCAGATCGTCAGAAGTCGTATGCGATTTAAAACGAAAAGACATTGAATATCAGGTCGGAGACAAAGTGTTTCTGAAATTTCACTTGGAAAAAGGTGCTCAGTTGGTCGTAAGGGCAAATTGAGTTCGAGGTTCACGAGCCGTATGAATTCGATGGTTGGACCGGTCGCTCAGATTGATTTACCCCTGGCTTGGAAGGATTCACAACATTTTTTCATGTTTCATGCTTCGACTTTATAGATCCGATCCATCACACATATTACCATCAGAGGTGAATCAATTATTTGAGGTACGAGAAGAACCGGTCGTATTTTGGCTTGTGAAGTAAAGAACTACGAAATAAGAAATCTCATTAGTGAAGGTACTGTCGCTTAAGCATGGGGTTGAAGAAGCTACTTGGGAACTGGAAGACTCTATGAAGGATCGATATCCTAACTTATTCACCGGTAAGATTTTCGGGGACGAAAATTCTTTATGTGGGGGAGGTGTGACAGCCCTAATTGACTTTTAGTCGGAAAGTGGTTTCGGGACCACAAAACGAGTCATAAAATAATTACCGTTATATATATGCTTAATTGTATGTGTAATGCATTGTGAAGTTTCATCCTGTAATTTGTCATTTGTATGTGAAATTTATTAATAGGACTTATGTGAGAAAATTTTGAAATGTGATAGGTAAATTTAAAGTGGTCTATTAATGCATGTTAATAAAAAAAGGGGGCTTGCATGTCTAATAATCCATTTTTGGATAGTGGTCGGCCATGATATTATTAAATATATTATAAATATTTTTATATTAACCTTTTTATATCTACTAAATGAATTAATGAATAAAAGATAATAGAATACTGGTTTGTGGGAGAAGAAACCAAAGTGATTCATCCTGTTCCTCCATTGCCGAAACTAGAAGGGAGAAAGAATAAAATTTTTGGTTTAAATTTCGGCTATGGTGATTTGCTAGAAGAAGGTATGTTAATGCCACTCTTAGAAATGTATGTATAATTTGGATGATTAGTTTGAATTCTACATATTTCTTGGATTGAATTTAGGTTTTGGAGATTGAAAATTCGGCTAAGGAACTTAAAATTTTTTAGTAAAAGTTTTGATGTCATTAGCATGGATAGTTATGTTGGATGTGTTATGTTGCTTGTTATTTAGCTTAAAAGTTGAGGTTGGTATTTGGTTTATATGGTATGCCGAATTTGGATTTAGGGAAAAAATAGGTAATCGGTCATGTTATATTCTGATGAAAATTTGTTTAATGCTTTATATGTTATATAAATGAGCTTGTAAGTGAAATTGAAGATTGTAAAATTGTGATTGAGAAGTGTCGAATGTGATTTTTGGGTGTGACTTAGGGATAAAAATATATATATATGGTGGCTTGAGTTAGTAACATTCGGCCAAAGACTTTAGGTTCTAGCAAATTTTGGATGTTTTGCATTTCGTATTGGATGTCTTGATGAATGAAATCAATCGATATGAATGTATAAACAATGTATGTAATTTATCTTAAATGGGAATGGTTTAGCTAATGTGGTCGTATAAAGACTAAATGTAGTTGTGCTTAATTGAGATCGGCGAATGTATACAGGTTGTTGTAGTCATTCTCTGTATAGTGATATTGGACTAGTTGGACTTGTATTTTGATGTACATTACTTTGTGTCGATCTTGATAATATTTTTATATAATGAAATATGTATATGAATTATGATAAGAGTATATTTGACTTTTTCAAACTAATTCGGCACTACCATAATAAAATAGTGAAATTTGTATGCAAATAGTTTATGAAATCGAAGGCAAGTAATAAGTTAGTAAAAGTTTGATAATTAATCCATTATTCGAATAAATGTAGTTTTGATTGTAGCTATAATGTTCGATGGTGCATGAGTAGGATATGTGTGAGTTAAATAGTATATAGGTCATTTACTTAAATATATATACATTTAAATTAAATTGCTTAATGATAAGTAATTGAATAAATCTATTTGTTTAAATCAAGCTCAAGAGAAAAAATGGTCGAAATCAGATAGGGAAAAGAGAAAGCAATCGAGTAGCCTATCCGTAACTGTTCAAATATATCCGAGGTAAGTTTTGAGTAGTCTTCTCTTATTATATAATTGATGATGCCTCTATACGAGTATATTAGGTGAATTGCGATCTTTTGGTTTGTACTTGAATTAGGTTATGAAATAAATAATTCATGTATATGACATATAGTCTAATGGTCACTTTGGGTTTAAGCTTGAAAGGTGAAATGAATATGTGATATTATGTATGATTCTTGAGCCGAATTGTAAATGATGATGTGCATATTGAGTTTATATCCGAATGTATCAAATGACTACTAAAGTGATAAGTTGAATGAGATGTGTTTAAATATGACTAAGTATGCATGATATTTAGAAACATATCCAGACTTGAGGTCTGCAGGCTCCCTGCTGGAAACATATTCGGACTTGAGGTTCGCAGGCTACGTGCAGGAAATATATCCGGACTTAAGGTCCACAGGCTACGTGCGGGAAATATATTCAGGCCTAAAGACCTGTAGGCTTTGTGCTAATAACTGGACTCGGTTTTAAAACCTAGCAGGCTTAACGCCGGTGATTTGAGTAAGATTATGAATTCGAATATTCGAGGAAACCACTATTGATTATGTATGATACATTAAGATGGCTAGGTACGTATTATGGACTCATATGTAAATTGATTTTCAAAGCAAATTATTATTATCAAAGAATGATATATATATGAATATATATGTGTAGATGATTACCGTATCTACGAATAAGAGAATGGCCTATTCGATCGATGTCCATCATTATATGAAAGTGTATGTCTAAATTTAATTGTATAAGCCAAATAGTATAGTGAAATATGTGCTGAAAATCTCTTGAGTATTCATATATATATTGGCCAATAGGTTTATAACTAATGTGCTTGTGTATAATCGGCCAAATGATTTACAATTTGAATACGAATTTTGTGATACTTAATGTTTGACTTTAATGACCAGTTTTAATTGTTGAAATGCTTAAAATTTACTAAGCATAGAAATGCTTACTTTGTTGCCTTAATTCTTTATTTTATAGATCTCGTTCATTAGTTACGGTCTCGGGGATCTCAAAGTCGAAGTCGTCCACACTATCTAAGCCCATTCGGTACTCTAGTAGTTAAACTTTGATAATGGCATGTATAGGCTTGAATTTTGTTGTTAAATAAGTATCTTTTTGATGATGTATATATGTATAGCCATGCGAAAATGGCTTGTTAAGTTACTATATGTGTTCCACATAGTTAATGTGAATGTGTGGTTAATATTTGATTTATGTTTCCAATGTTTGATGTGAATTGAACTTCAGAATGAATCAATATAGCTATTATCTTGAAATGACTCTTTTGTATATTAAAAAAAAACAAGTTGGAATTCGATTTTATAAGTGTGCCAACGGGAGTTATTCAAATAATGTTAACTAGAATTTCGTGTTTGTATGGTAATACTCTTTAACCCTCCGACGACGGGTACGGGTTAGGGTGTTACAGTTAGAGAGGGACTAAAGATACGACAATCAAATCTGAAGCTCCTACACCTGCCAGAGCCTATGCTATACGTGCACGAGAGGAGGCTTCATCCTCAGATGTTATTACTGGTACATTTACTCTTTATGATACTAATGTAATTGCATTGATTGATCCTGGTTCTACTCATTCTTATGTATGTGAGACATTAGTATTCAGTAAGATTCTACCTGTTGAGTCTATTGAGATTGTGGTTACAGTGTCAAACCCTTTGGGCCGATGTGTTATGGTTGATAAAGTGTGTAAGAATTGTCTGTTGATTGTTCGAGATCTGATCTTTCCAGCTGATTTAATGTTGCTACCTTTTGATGAGTTCGACATAATTCTGGGTATGGATTGGTTAACATTACATTACGTTGTTGTGAACTGCAAAAGAAAGACCGTTAGTCTATGAAATAAGAATGATGAGATTGGTCAATTGAATCTAATGATTTGTATGGTTTACCAGCAGTGATATCTTCGATGCTAGCTCGAAAATATGTGAGAGAAGGGTGTGAAGCTTATTTTCCTACGTGCTCGACAGTAAAGCGGCTGAAAGAAACATTGAATCAGTACCTGTGTATGTGAGTATCCGAATGTGTTTTCAGAATAGTTACCGGGTTTGCCACCTATTCCGGAAGTAGAGTTTGGTATTGAGTTAATGCTTGGGACGACTCTGATATCCATAGCTCTGTACAGAATGAAACCTATAGAATTAAAAGAATTGAAAGCTCAGTTCCAAGAATTGACAGATAGAGGTTTCGCACGACCGAGTTTCTCTCCTTGGGGTGTACCTGTGTTGTTTGTAAAAAAGAAAGATGGAACTATGAGAATGTGTATCGATTACAGACAGCTTAATAAGGTGAATATAGAGAATAAGTATCTATTGCCACGGATTGATGATCTGTTTGATCAACTGAAAGGGACTACAGTATTTTCAAAGATAGATTTGAGATCAGGCTACTATCAGTTGCTAGTTAAGGACTCCGATGTACCAAAGACTGCTTTTATAATGAGGTATGGACACTATGAGTTTCTGGTTATGCCATTTGGACTCACTAATGCACCTACTATTTTCATAGATTTGATGAATCGGATCTTCGGACCGTATCTGGACAAGTTTGTGGTTGTCTTTATAGATGACATTTTGATATACTCTCGTGATGAAGCTGAACATGCTGGACATTTAAGACTTGTGTTACAGACTTTGTGAGATAAATAGTTGTATGTGAAATTTAGTAAATCTGAGTTCTGGTTAAGTGACGTCAGTTTTCTGGGCCATGTAGTATCAGCATCAGGTATTCGAGTTGATCCGAGCAAAATTTCAGCTATACTTGATTGGAAACCTCTAAGGAATGTTTCTGAAGTCTGGAGCTTTTTGGGACTTGCTGGTTATTATAGAAGATTCGTGAAAGGTTTCTCTATTATTGCAGCTTTGATGACTAAGCTATTGCAGAAAGATGTTAAATTCAAGTGGTCAGAGAAGTGCCAAAAAAACTTTGATCAGTTGAAAGCCCTTTCGACTGAAGCTCCAGTGCTAGTTCAACCAGGATTGGGTAAAAGATTTGTCATTTATAGTGATGCATCATTAAATGGTTTGGGCTGTGTTTTAATGCAGAAAAGCAGAGTGATAGCTTATGCCTCTTGACAGTTGAAGCCACATGAAAAGAACTATCCTACACACGACCTAGAATTGGCAGCCATTGTATTCACCTTGAAAATTTGGCGTCATTATTTGTTCGGTGAAAAATGTCACGTTTATTCTGATCATAAAATCCTGAAATATTTGATGACTCAGAAAGATTTGAATTTGAGACAACGTCGATGGTTAGAATTGCTAAAAGACTACGAGCTTATGATTGACTATCACCTGGGAAAGGCTAACGTGGTTGTTGATGCTTTAAGCCAAAAATAAGTTTTTACTTTGCGTGCAATGAATGCGCATATGGCTATGTCTGATGATAGTTCGATAGTAGCTGAATTGAAAGCTAGACCGTTATTTTATCAAGGAATATGTGATGCCCAGAAGGTTGATAATGAATTGATTGCAAAACGAACTCAATGTCAGACAGATGCTGATTCAAAGTTTAGAGTTGATGCTGATAATTGTTTGACATTCAGAGACCGAATATGCGTTTCGAGGAATTTTGAGTTGATTCAGATGATTTGAATGAAGCTCATAATAGTCGGTTATCTGTTCATCCAGGTCGTACAAAGATGTATAATGATCTGAAACAACTTTACTAGTGGCATGGTAAGAAACAAGACATTTCTGACTTCGTTGCCTGATGTCTAGTCTATCAACAAGTGAAAGCTGAACATCAAGTACCTTCAGAATTACTTCAGCCTATCATGATACCTGAGTGGAAGTAGGATAGAGTTACGATGGATTTTGTATCTGGTTTACCGTTGACACCGAGCATCAAAGATGCAATCTGGGTTATTATTGATAGATTGACAAAATCAGCTCATTTTGTTCCAATACGTATGGACTACTCACTTGATAAGCTAGCTGAATTGTATGTTTCTCAGATTGTGAGATTACATGGTGTGACTATACCTATTGTGTCAGATAGGGATCCAAGATTTACATTGCGGTTTTGGAAGAAATTGCAAGATGCACAAGGTACAAAATTACATTTCAGTACTGCTTTCCATCCACAAACAGATGGCTAGCCTGAACGAATTATTCAGATACTTGAGGATATGTTGAGATGTTGCATTCTTGAGTTTGAAGGTACGTGGGAACGATACCTACCTCTAATTTAATTTGCGTATAATAACAACTACCAGTCGAGTATCAAAATGGCACTTTATGAGGCTTTGTACAGTCGTAAATGTCGTACACCATTGTACTAGACTGAGCTCAGTGAAAATAATATAAATGGGGTTGACTTAATCAGGGAAACTGAACAGAAAGTGAAAGTAATCCGTGAAAGTCTGAAAGCAGCATCGGATCGTCAGAAATCTTATGCGAACTTAAAACGTAAAGATATAGAGTTTCTAATTGGAGATAAAGTTTTCTTAAAGGTCTCACCGTGGAAGAAAATACTCAGATTCGATTGTAAAGGTAAATTGAGTTCGAGGTTTATTGGGCCGTATGAGGTTATAGAGCGTATCGGGCCGGTTCCTTACAAAATATTGTTGCCGCCTGAGTTAGAAAAGATCCACAATGTATTCCATGTTTCCATGCTTTGGAGGTATCGATCTGATCCTTTACATGTGATTAGTCCGTTTGAGATTGAAATTCAGTCTGATATGACCTACGAAGAAGAACTGATTCGCATTTTGACTCGTGAGATTAAAGAGTTGCGGAATAAGAAAATTTCGTTAGTTAAAGTATTGTGGCATAAGCACGGAGTTGAGGAAGATGCATGGGAGCTAGAGGATACAATGAGAGAACGTTATTGTAACACCCCTATCCCGTAACCGTCGCCGGAATAGGTAAGGGGCATTACCGGACTTGTAACTCATGTCAGAACAGTAAAATTTTGAACTTTTTCTTGAAATAAAGATCATTCATTTAAATAAGTACTAAGCACAGCCAGGGATAAAATTTAAACTTCCTTAAGTAAACATTCGAAGGATGCCATTTTCGCATGGCTTATATACATTAACCAAAAATATTCTTCCGCCACTAGTCTATTCTATACATGCCATAAGATAATCCAAAACGTAGCGGTACCAAACAATAGATAGTGATAGTGTGACTAGTTGCTGATGATCCCCGAGCCTGTAGCTTCCAAATGAGATCTATAAAACAGAGGAAACAGAGTAAACGGAGTAAGCATTACAATGCTTAGTAAGTTTTAAGCAGTGTCAACAGATAACAATCAAATTATAACATAGTTGTTCGTATTTTTTATTTCACTCTTCCTTCGGGCATACCATCCCTTTACCGAATATGCACATCTCATCATATACAATAGGCAGATAAACTTTCACATAAAAGTGAGCTCATGTGACATAGATATATCGTATGCATCACATAACTACCTTATGATTTAGTGCAAATCAAGCTCACATATAAACTTGGAGTACATACCTGTTTAACCTTTCGCATTGAATATATTTATAAGCAATTCTTATTACGAAGTCTTACCCGGACAAAATCCCCACACGTAGTCGTCGGGTCTTTAGAGCTCGGATATAGTACGAGCATGAAGCTTACGGACATTAATCAGTGATAATATTCTCGCATAAAGCCTGCGGGGTTTTAACCCGGATATAGTACTGACACAAATGCCCTTCGGGACTTATCACATTTATACACTTTCACATCCATCACGTTGGCCACTCGGCCCTGTCACATATATACGCTTTCACATTCATCACATCGGCCATTAGGCCTTATCACATATATACACTTTCACATTCATCACATCGGCCATTAGGCCTTATCACATATATACACTTTTACATTCATCACATCGGCCATTAGGCCTTATCACATATATACACTTTCACATTCATCACATCGGCCATTAGGCCTTATCACATATATATACACTTTCACATTCATCACATCGGCCATTAGGCCTTATCACATATATACACTTTCACATTCATCACATCGGCCATTAGTCCTTATCACATATATATACACTTTCACATTTATTCAAATATACTTCACATACCACCTATACTATCATGTACAGACTTGGTCTTGGCCGAATCTACATCCATCACTTTCCAATGAATAATTCAATTTACGCCATACTATCATTTCATATTCGAATAATCATAAGCTTACAATATCACGATTTAGAATTCAAGTATGGGTTTAATCAATAGCTTATGAGCAACTAAAACAAGTTTTATCCATGTTTACAACAAAATCACATATTCACTACGAGCTGTTTTCCTGCGCAATGGTCACTAAATTATTTATAACCGGAGCTAAAAACTCCAAATCACTTGCCGTTAATTTTTCCTGAATATAGACTCGTATATCTTCCATCCATAAAATTTCAAGAATTTTAGGTTTGGCCAATCAATACCAGATTTTTCTTAATGTTTCCCCTGTTTCACTGTTTGACTAATCTGACCACTCTTCACTACGAATCAAATTTCTCATTTTACAGAATTCAAATGTGTTGTATTTGATTTCATTTGAAACTAGACTCATTAAGGAGTCTAAGAATATAAATTTTATCTTATAACCATTTTTGTACAATTTATAATAATTTTATAAATACAGAACAGAGGATTACAGTGTCATTCTGCGCTATCTCACACAACTTTAAGTATCTCATTATCGGCAATCCCTTTGCTTACACGGTTTCTTTTATAAGAAACTAGACTCATTAAGCTTTAATTTCATGTCTCATTCAGCCTCTAATTCAAATCCATAAATTTATGGTGATTTTCTAAATTCACGTTACTGCTGCTGTCCTAAGCAGACTATTTCAAATTACCCTTAAATTCCCAAGCTCAAACACTTAAGAACTTACCATTTGAGCTTAGAACATATCATGGCCACATCATATCTTATTAAATCAACTCATCATGTCCTATTATAATTGAATTTACTCAACGTTTAATCACTTAAAACTTACCTCGGATGTTATCGAATTATCACGAATCGACTATTCAGCTACTTCCTCTTTCCCTTATCTGAAATTTGTGCCCCTTTTTGTCCTTGAGCTTAATTAAACAAATTCAACTTATCACATCTCTATTATTCAACAAAAATCACATTCGGCACATTTAAAAAAAACATTGATAAGTCTCAAAACACAAGCAACACTTATCAAAGTCATGTAATTTACGCACTTTACAAGGCACTACTACATTTATAATCTTACTTTCATACAACCATTCTTCTTTGACCGAATGCTTCCACACTCATGTCTTCATTAACAACCTCTGAAACTACAATTTATTCACATCCTCATTTATGTTACATTCGGCTATCATAATAAAAATATATAAATAGTTACACAATAACCACTTTAGCCGATTACTACAATTAAAACAGTCACAAAGACTCAATTAGGTTCCACCCAAACATGCTTCAAACACTTTTCAATCAATTAGCCTGCCCAAATACTCATTTTATAACATACACATTTCATTTGAGGCCATTCAACAACAATTCACTATCCTTTAGACCAAAATCGAATGCTCCTTTATGGATTTAGGCTACCAACAAATAGCATAAATTCCATCCTTATGACATTTTACCTATGGCGAATGCTATACTAATATTTTTAAAGAAATATCAATTGGCATATTCGCCTTACCACTTCTCAAAATTACAAACAATTCATGTCATCAATTTGGGAGTATATTCGGCATTCAAATAACACATAATAAATTTCTCTAAAAAAAATTCTATAAATTAGCCTCCATTGCCGAATTTACTAATACATTACCCCTTTAGCCTAAAGTCATTTTAGCATATAATGCACAAACATTATACCACCACCATTAAATACATGACATAACCGAATCAACAAAATCATGAGCAACGTGTCAAATATAATTCACACTTATCATTACACTTTGGTCAATTTATCAAAATCATTAATAATCATCATTTGATGAAATCACCATAACCAACTTAACAATATAAACAAGCCATTTAAACCCCCAATTTATCAACTTTGACAAGTTTAAAACTCACCTAATGACAAATTACAAATTAAAGCTTCAAGCAATCAAATTTAATTCATCAAGAACTTGGCCGAATACACATTCTTTGACCAAAATCGAAATTCAACGTGGGGTTTATAAGGGATTGCATCTAGCTCATAAATTAAGTTCACAATTTCCTATTCATGTGAAATTTAACCTCATGGAGTCTATTAAGTACTCTTAATCCCTTTTCTAACAACAAATTTCAAACATAGGATTTTCTATACAAAACCGTACATGCTTCCATAAAAAAAAATCTAAGAGAATAACTCATGGTTTAAGATAGAACTAAGATACAAACTCAATTTCACAAGTTTTCAACAAAAAAAATGACATAAACTCATACCTTAGAATCAATCTATGCTAATGGCCAAATGTGTCTTGAGCCTTTTTTCCCTTCTTTCTCTTCTCTACTCACGGCAATGGAGAAGAAGAAAAGACCCAACTTTTTTTTTCTCACCCTTTTAATTATTTAATTCCTCTTATAACTTATGACATATAATAGCTTGATTTATTATAAAACTATTTGATATTATTTAACTAAAATATAACATACAAAATGCCAAAATGTGTCATTCATGCCCATCCTTGCCGTCCACTACCAAGAAAAAGGAATGTTTGACATGCAAGTCCCTCATGCTTCAAACCATGCAATTTTTAGCCACTACCAATTAACCTATGACATTTTCAAGATTTTTCACATAAGCCCCTTTTTATTTATTCATTTAACATTTAATTTATTAATATAAAAGGCATATATTTTGTATCCCATACTCCTTATTTTATTGTTCCTAACATCCATCACTAACAAAACATGTTTGTGACATGTTTCCACTCATAGCATGGCCGGCCACTATGCCTTAATTTGGGTAAATTGACATGCAAACCCATCATTTTCACAATATGCATTAATAGGCCACTTTGCATTTGCCTAGCACATTTCTAAATTTTCTCACATAAGTCCTATTTGATAAAATTCACTTACAATTAACAAAATTCAAACATGAAATTTTCACACATGCACATGTACATATAATGAGCATCAATTATGACGGTTAATTATTTTTATGACTCGGTTTAGTGGTCCCGAAACCACTTCCCGACTAGGGTCAAATTAGGGGTGTCACAACTCTTCCCCCTTTAGGGATTTTCGTCCCCGAAAATTTCTACCGATGCATAGTTTAGGATAACGTCCTCTTATTGAATTATATTCATATAAACATTAGCTCATCGATGGCAATTGTAATTCATTATTGATTTCGCATCGATCTATAAAATCATTTTCTTATCTTAAAACAAATACATAAACAGTTGTACAAGTATGCACATATATCTCATTTTCTTGATTTCATAAGTAATAATCACTTAATTTAATTCACAATTGTTTCTCAAACACATATTAAGCACATATTAATATGTATAATTCACATTATCAACCCACATATTTGTAACCCATGTTTTCATTCATAAATAAGCTGTAACCTAATCAAAAGTACACATATACTCAAACATCCCAATAAATATCCTTTATAACTTAATCACATCTCAATATTCAACTTAACTCATTTCCAAAAGAAAAGTCAACTTCCATGTACCTGAACATTTAGCTCATTTAGCACATTCAATCGTAGTTAACGTTACCCGTATACAGTCGAATAGGCATAAAGCCTAATATAATACTCTGGCATGAGATTTATTCTAGCGCATAACTCGTATATCCAAAATTATCAACATTCATCAAAAATTCTTTCAAACTTTCGAATGTCGAAACTTAATCAAAATAATTTCTTGAACAAGATTAACAAAATAGTGTCCATTCAGCAATAGCACATATAGCTCTTACAATGCCATATCCTAGATATGGTCTTACATATTCTCACATATAGCCGATGCCATGTCCCAGACATGGTCTTACACACTATCTCAAATCAATGCCTTCGTCCCAAACGAGGTCTTACATGAATTCCATTTCACACACTTAGTGCCCACTGACCGATCTCGCACTCATAGTGCTCGGTTAAAGGAATTCGCACACACACACAGTGCCTCTAATTATTCACATACATAGTGCTCTTATTCATTCGTTAATACACATTGATATGACTTAACCAAGTCTATAAACATCATGTATGTACACTTTTAAACATATCATCTCATTTAAATTTGAATTCGTATAGTAATGAATACTTAAACTTTGCTCAAATTACTGGCACGAAGCCTACTAGGCACGAAGGCCCGAATACACGTCACCAGCATGATTGCTCTTCGGGACCTAGCCCGGACATAACACCAGCACGAATGCTCTTCGGGGTTCAGCATGGATATATCACTAGCACGAATGCTCTTCGAAACTTAGCCCGGATACATCACTAGCATGAATGCTCTTCGGGACTTAGCCCAGATACATCGCTAGCATGAATGCTCTTCGGGACTTAGCCTGGATTTAGTAACTCGCACCAATGCCTTCGGATCTTAGTCCGGATATGGTCACTTAGCACAAAGCCTTCGGGACTTAGCCCGGACATCATTCGAATAACCATGCACATTTAACAATAAATCATGACACATTCGTAATTCATTTTCATTAGCAAAACTCAAACACAAGACACTTATCATTCTTGCAATTTTGGCTCAATAGCCACACACAAAGAGCATGATTTTGATTTGCTTAAAACATGATCTAATCAAATCATAATTTAAGCTCTATTACTCAAGAACTTACCCCTTTCCGTTGTCCGAAATCGACTTGGTAAGGTCGCACCCTTAATATAAATAATTGATAGAAAATATATATATAGTGGGTTCGCACACATAGTGCTTAATAATCAACCACGCACACTTAGTGCCATGTACTTTAAACTCGCACACTTAGTGCCATGCATTTCAAGCCCGCACACTTAGTGCCAATCTCACAACCGTGAACACTTATTGCCCGCACACTTAGTGCCAATCTCACAACCGTGAACACTTATTGCCCGCACACTTAGTGCTGAAAACCAACCACTCTATACGCTTCACTGCCTTTTTACATTCGACAATTTCGTCTCTACATACATATACACATATAGCAATACACATTAGTATATCATTTACATTACTTGAATACAAACACAACATGCTTATCGACCATTCAACTTCCAGTTCCATAGCCACATACAAAAATCACATTTATAGTCATAACACTCATTCAAAATTGCATCACTTATACCCTTATAATTCAATCCAAATCGAAATTCAAATACGAGTACATGATACGTACCTGATCAACTTAATAATTTAGGCATATCTAAATGAAGTTATATCGCAAATTCTCATAGTCAGAAGCTTGCTACAGCTCGATCGGGATCAAGATTCATTACAATACAGCAAACACATTTTAATAGCCAAAAATCATCACACTATCATTTTATCACTTTATGGCATGTATAAATAGACTCACGCGTGCTACGTTAGTCCTAGAATCGACTAAACCGTAGCTCTGATACCAATAAAATGTAACACCCCTATCCCGTAACCGTCGCCGGAATAGGTAAGGGGCATTACCGGACTTGTAACTCATGTCAGAACAGTAAAATTTTGAACTTTTTCTTGAAATAAAGATCATTCATTTAAATAAGTACTAAGCACAGCCAGGGATAAAATTTAAACTTCCTTAAGTAAACATTCGAAGGATGCCATTTTCGCATGGCTTATATACATTAACCAAAAATATTCTTCCGCCACTAGTCTATTCTATACATGCCATAAGATAATCCAAAACGTAGCGGTACCAAACAATAGATAGTGTGACTAGTTGCTGATGATCCCCGAGCCTGTAGCTTCCAAATGAGATCTATAAAACAGAGGAAACAGAGTAAACGGAGTAAGCATTACAATGCTTAGTAAGTTTTAAGCAGTGTCAACAGATAACAATCAAATTATAACATAGTTGTTCGTATTTTTTATTTCACTCTTCCTTCGGGCATACCATCCCTTTACCGAATATGCACATCTCATCATATACAATAGGCAGATAAACTTTCACATAAAAGTGAGCTCATGTGACATAGATATATCGTATGCATCACATAACTACCTTATGATTTAGTGCAAATCAAGCTCACATATAAACTTGGAGTACATACCTGTTTAACCTTTCGCATTGAATATATTTATAAGCAATTCTTATTACGAAGTCTTACCCGGACAAAATCCCCACACGTAGTCGTCGGGTCTTTAGAGCTCGGATATAGTACGAGCATGAAGCTTACGGACATTAATCAGTGATAATATTCTCGCATAAAGCCTGCGGGGTTTTAACCCGGATATAGTACTGACACAAATGCCCTTCGGGACTTATCACATTTATACACTTTCACATCCATCACGTTGGCCACTCGGCCCTGTCACATATATACGCTTTCACATTCATCACATCGGCCATTAGGCCTTATCACATATATACACTTTCACATTCATCACATCGGCCATTAGGCCTTATCACATATATACACTTTTACATTCATCACATCGGCCATTAGGCCTTATCACATATATACACTTTCACATTCATCACATCGGCCATTAGGCCTTATCACATATATATACACTTTCACATTCATCACATCGGCCATTAGGCCTTATCACATATATACACTTTCACATTCATCACATCGGCCATTAGGCCTTATCACATATATATACACTTTCACATTTATTCAAATATACTTCACATACCACCTATACTATCATGTACAGACTTGGTCTTGGCCGAATCTACATCCATCACTTTCCAATGAATAATTCAATTTTACGCCATACTATCATTTCATATTCGAATAATCATAAGCTTACAATATCACGATTTAGAATTCAAGTATGGGTTTAATCAATAGCTTATGAGCAACTAAAACAAGTTTTATCCATGTTTACAACAAAATCACATATTCACTACGAGCTGTTTTCCTGCGCAATGGTCACTAAATTATTTATAACCGGAGCTAAAAAACTCCAAATCACTTGCCGTTAATTTTTCCTGAATATAGACTCGTATATCTTCCATCCATAAAATTTCAAGAATTTTAGGTTTGGCCAATCAATACCAGATTTTTCTTAATGTTTCCCCTGTTTCACTGTTTGACTAATCTGACCACTCTTCACTACGAATCAAATTTCTCATTTTACAGAATTCAAAATGTGTTGTATTTGATTTCATTTGAAACTAGACTCATTAAGGAGTCTAAGAATATAAATTTTATCTTATAACCATTTTTGTACAATTTATAATAATTTTATAAATACAGAACAGAGGATTACAGTGTCATTCTGCGCTATCTCACACAACTTTAAGTATCTCATTATCGGCAATCCCTTTGCTTACACGGTTTCTTTTATAAGAAACTAGACTCATTAAGCTTTAATTTCATGTCTCATTCAGCCTCTAATTCAAATCCATAAATTTATGGTGATTTTCTAAATTCACGTTACTGCTGCTGTCCTAAGCAGACTATTTCAAATTACCCTTAAATTCCCAAGCTCAAACACTTAAGAACTTACCATTTGAGCTTAGAACATATCATGGCCACATCATATCTTATTAAATCAACTCATCATGTCCTATTATAATTGAATTTACTCAACGTTTAATCACTTAAAACTTACCTCGGATGTTATCGAATTATCACGAATCGACTATTCAGCTACTTCCTCTTTCCCTTATCTGAAATTTGTGCCCCTTTTTGTCCTTGAGCTTAATTAAACAAATTCAACTTATCACATCTCTATTATTCAACAAAAATCACATTCGGCACATTTAAAAAAACATTGATAAGTCTCAAAACACAAGCAACACTTATCAAAGTCATGTAATTTACGCACTTTACAAGGCACTACTACATTTATAATCTTACTTTCATACAACCATTCTTCTTTGACCGAATGCTTCCACACTCATGTCTTCATTAACAACCTCTGAAACTACAATTTATTCACATCCTCATTTATGTTACATTCGGCTATCATAATAAAAATATATAAATAGTTACACAATAACCACTTTAGCCGATTACTACAATTAAAACAGTCACAAAGACTCAATTAGGTTCCACCCAAACATGCTTCAAACACTTTTCAATCAATTAGCCTGCCCAAATACTCATTTTATAACATACACATTTCATTTGAGGCCATTCAACAACAATTCACTATCCTTTAGACCAAAATCGAATGCTCCTTTATGGATTTAGGCTACCAACAAATAGCATAAATTCCATCCTTATGACATTTTACCTATGGCGAATGCTATACTAATATTTTTAAAGAAATATCAATTGGCATATTCGCCTTACCACTTCTCAAAATTACAAACAATTCATGTCATCAATTTGGGAGTATATTCGGCATTCAAATAACACATAATAAATTTCTCTAAAAAAAATTCTATAAATTAGCCTCCATTGCCGAATTTACTAATACATTACCCCTTTAGCCTAAAGTCATTTTAGCATATAATGCACAAACATTATACCACCACCATTAAATACATGACATAACCGAATCAACAAAATCATGAGCAACGTGTCAAATATAATTCACACTTATCATTACACTTTGGTCAATTTATCAAAATCATTAATAATCATCATTTGATGAAATCACCATAACCAACTTAACAATATAAACAAGCCATTTAAACCCCCAATTTATCAACTTTGACAAGTTTAAAACTCACCTAATGACAAATTACAAATTAAAGCTTCAAGCAATCAAATTTAATTCATCAAGAACTTGGCCGAATACACATTCTTTGACCAAAATCGAAATTCAACGTGGGGTTTATAAGGGATTGCATCTAGCTCATAAATTAAGTTCACAATTTCCTATTCATGTGAAATTTAACCTCATGGAGTCTATTAAGTACTCTTAATCCCTTTTCTAACAACAAATTTCAAACATAGGATTTTCTATACAAAACCGTACATGCTTCCATAAAAAAATCTAAGAGAATAACTCATGGTTTAAGATAGAACTAAGATACAAACTCAATTTCACAAGTTTTCAACAAAAAAATGACATAAACTCATACCTTAGAATCAATCTATGCTAATGGCCAAATGTGTCTTGAGCCTTTTTTCCCTTCTTTCTCTTCTCTACTCACGGCAATGGAGAAGAAGAAAAGACCCAACTTTTTTTTTCTCACCCTTTTAATTATTTAATTCCTCTTATAACTTATGACATATAATAGCTTGATTTATTATAAAACTATTTGATATTATTTAACTAAAATATAACATACAAAATGCCAAAATGTGTCATTCATGCCCATCCTTGCCGTCCACTACCAAGAAAAAGGAATGTTTGACATGCAAGTCCCTCATGCTTCAAACCATGCAATTTTTAGCCACTACCAATTAACCTATGACATTTTCAAGATTTTTCACATAAGCCCCTTTTTATTTATTCATTTAACATTTAATTTATTAATATAAAAGGCATATATTTTGTATCCCATACTCCTTATTTTATTGTTCCTAACATCCATCACTAACAAAACATGTTTGTGACATGTTTCCACTCATAGCATGGCCGGCCACTATGCCTTAATTTGGGTAAATTGACATGCAAACCCATCATTTTCACAATATGCATTAATAGGCCACTTTGCATTTGCCTAGCACATTTCTAAATTTTCTCACATAAGTCCTATTTGATAAAATTCACTTACAATTAACAAAATTCAAACATGAAATTTTCACACATGCACATGTACATATAATGAGCATCAATTATGACGGTTAATTATTTTTATGACTCGGTTTAGTGGTCCCGAAACCACTTCCCGACTAGGGTCAAATTAGGGGTGTCACAGTTATCCAAACCTATTCACTGGTAAAATTTTCGGGGACGAAAATCCCTAAGGGGAAAGAGTTGCAACAGCCTGGTTTAGACCCTAATCGGAATGGTGGTTTCAGGACCACGAATCCGAGTTGGAAAAATATTTAAAAACTATTTTCTGTGTTTATTTTGTGCAAATTTATATCTGTGAAATTTTCGTGATTTAATTTTATCGTTCAGGCGTCCGATTAAAAAAAAGGTCTTAATCGCGTAAATTGAAAATTTGATAGTTTAAAATTAAGGGCCAAATAGTTAGTGGTTTTCTAAGTTGGAGTATTTATAATGTAATAATTCCATTAACATGTGGCTTGTACGGTAATGGACATAGGTTATATAACTTTATTATTATTTCATTAAGGTTAATTAGGTAAATTAATGATAAGTTAATATATGTTATTATATTATAAAATAATAAGCCATATTCATGTTATTTTCTTCATCCTTGCACCGAAACTAAAACAAAGAAAAAGAAAGAAAAAAAGTAGGGTTCGGCCTTGTTTAAGCTAGATTAAGATCAAGAACTAAAGAAATCGGATTTGGACCAGGGAAAATCAAAAGTTCTCGACCAGTTGATCCGTACTGATTTTTTGTTTTCTGAGGTAGTTTATAAGCGAATAGACGTGTTTATTTGGAAATTAAATGTTATATTTATATGCTGTTATGAAATGTTAGAATTTAAATATGCTATGGCCGAACATGATTAAATTTGGCTACTACACTTCCAAGTTCGATTCGACTGAGTTATGACGTCCGAAAGCCCTTTATGAGCCTTAGGAATAGTTAGGATACATATGTCATGACATAGGATTCCGATATATGTGTGCGAGTAAGATCATGACATTGATATGTGGTTTCGATATGTGTTTACAAGTGAGACCCTGTCTTGGACAGTGGCATCGATTTGTGGCTACATGTAAGGCCACGTCTGGGACGTTGGCATTGTACGATTTATGTGATTATCCAAGTGTCCTATCCAATTCCGAATGGTTCATCGGGAAAAGGTAAATCGTGATCGAATGTGTAGAATGGGCTAAAAGGCCAAGTATGATTTAGCTTATTTGCTATCGATAATAAGTTATGTATGTGACTTGATAGTTGATAAATTATATGTGATGTAAGGCTAAATATATACATGAATTAAATAAGTGTATTCGGCTTTGAACAAATGGTAAGTATATTATGGAATTAATTTTTGGTTATGCATATATAAGTGATCATAAATAGTTGGTCTTATAAGAGTTATATGTACATAATATTAAATTATGATTCTTGGACTTATATAATTGAGTAACTGTTTGTTGATTATATTATGACATTTTGGCTTTTGAAAATTGAGCAGTGGTTTTATGACTTAACTTGTGAATATTCGGCTAGGGTAATAAATATATGTGGTTGGTATATTATTATTGAAGATATAAGTTGAGAGTAAGCTTGCTAATGATATTGAAATTTGGTTAAATTAGGTTAATTATATTATCGGCTTGTTTATTTGCTTATGACTTACTAAGCTAAAGTAGCTTATTGTGTGTATATCTGTCTTTATTGTATAGATTTAGAGTCAAGCTACAAGCTCAGGGACTGTCAGCCAAGTTCATCACACCATCTACTATTTTGGTACTTTTTTAGCTAAGCTTAAATTATGGCATGTATAGGTTGGAAAATATATTAGAAAGTGCTGATTTTGGTTTTGTATTAAAAGCTATGCGAAAATGGCTTGCTATTTATGTTGGGATTTAATATTATGTGTCCTTAGTTATAATGTTCATGATCTTGGTTTGATATATGTGTTTATGCTTGATTATGATTTGATTCGTGTTAAGTATTTTGTATAGTGAAAATGATTTTATTTTGTTTTAGGCTTGAATTCGGTTGGGTTGAATATGGCTTAAGTCTTTTGATAAATATGTTGCATGTTATGATCGTTTAAAATTTTGTGTTATTTTGAAGGTGTAATTAGGTATATTCAGCTTGTAAAGGTGCTTTGTGGTTCGGTTATAAGTCTTTGATTGATGTTAATTATGCTAAGATTGCCATTTGTTTGTTAAGCAAAAATTATGACATATGCTTGGAATAAGTTGATAACCATTATAAATTTATACTAGAACATGCGTATATGTGATATTTGGCCACATTGTTTTAGTTAAATTATATTTATACTTGTGTGTAAGGTGATTATACTATGGTTATTATGTGTCTATGTGAATATGCTTGTGGCTGTATTTATAAATTTGTAAGTTGCTTATAAGTTTGCAAATAGGTACAAATGATCCATGATAGCCAAATAGGCTAGATTAATGAAGTGTAGAGTATTTAATTTAATTATCATGATAATTTAGACATATTGGGCCTTAGTAAGGACAAGAATATGTGTGCTTAGGTATTCAGCTTTGACATATTGATAAGCTTTTATATGACTATATATATATGTATACCTTCACCTTTAGTTGATATATATTTGTGCATGGTAGTATAATTCGCTTGGTAATTATGAATTATTAATTATGTATAAATGAAATTAAAAATAGCCAAGTAGACATAGAATTAAAAAGAGTTACTTATAACCGAATGTTTGTTTCTAAAGCATGCTAATAATTATGAAATATAATTTACCTATAGTCTAGCTTATTAATGTTGCATAGTCTATATGAATGAAAGGAGTTAGTAATGAAATTTAGTTTAATGGATAATTAACTTGTGAATATGCATGACTTGCTTATGTATATATAAAAAAAAGGGTCATATATTCTATAAGGATATTATTGACTAATTACAAGCTCTTATATGCAATGAATTCTTTTAATATTTATACATTTTGGACTAAGTTTTACTTAAGCTATGTGGAGATTGATAATCAATTTATGATTAGATATTAGTTTGAATATTAAGTATTGATGTAATTTAAAACATAAATTAATGTGAAAATTTTCAGAATCATGCATTCGTTTAGTAATGTCTCGTAACCCTATTTTGATGACAGATACGGGTTAGTGGTGTTAGATTTTATCAGTATCAGAGCAAGGTTTAGTCGGTTCTAGGACTAACGTAGCGCGTGTGATCTGTGATAGTGTGATGACTTCTGACATTTGAAATGTATTTTCATATAGTAAATGGATCCCGACAGAGCTGTAGCTGGTGATGTTGAGAGTGTAGCGCCTGCTCCAGCACAAGGGACAGCGCAGGCTGATTCTCGACCGACGTCAAGTAATCAAGAAAGTGAAGCTAAACAAGCCTTCTATCAAATGATGAATGATTGGTTCACACAATATATTCGGACAAACCTGGTTGCACAACAACCTCCACCCTCGATTAATCCATCTTCCATGCCTGTTGTACCTCAAGTATGTGATCCGTTACGATTGAATAGACCACCTGTTGATAAAATCAAAAAACATGGAGCTGAAGAGTTTAAAGCCACTGATGATAATGACACTGAACGGGCTGAGTTCTGGCTTGATAATACAATCCGTGTGTTTGATGAGTTCTCTTGTACTCCTGATGAATGCTTGAAGTGTGCCATATCTTTCCTTCGAGACACAGCATATCACTAGTGGAATACCCTGGTATCAGAGAAGGTGACCTGGGAATTCATTCAGACTAAGTTCCGTAAGAAATATATCAGTCAGAGATTTGTCGATCAGAAGCGTAAAGAATTTCTGGAGGTGAAACAGGTTCGGATGACAGTGACAGAGTATGAATGAAAATTTGTGAGACTCAGTTGGTATGCCCGAGAGTGTGTTTCTATAGAATCCATAATGTGTAAAAGATTTGAAGATGGGTTGAATGAATATATTAAACTGTTACTTGGCATACTTGAGATAAAAGAGTTTGTGGTACTTGTTGAGCGAGCCTCTAAAGCTAAAGAGCTCGGGAAAGAGAAAAGAAAAGCTAACTTTGAAGCTAGAGATGCACGCAAAAGAACATCCGGTAAGTCATTCCAGTTGGCATCAAAGAAGTTCCAAGATGATTTTAGCCGTTCTAAAGCCACTTTAGGTTACTCCAGACGAGATCAGAATAGACCACCAGTGAGCTCGAAAGCTGCCTTAGTAGTGAGTGTGGGTAATGTTAGATCAAATCAACCCGAGTATAAGCACTGTGGTAAACGACATCCCGATAGTTGCAAGTTACATGATCGGGCCTGTTTTAAATGCGGATCGACAGATCATTATATTCGAGATTGCCCAATGTTAGCTGAGGAGAATCCAGTGCAGAATATGAGATCGGGTAACACTGCAGCTCGAGGTAGACCACCCAGAAATGCTGGTAATACGAGTGGCAGTCAGAGAGGGACTAAAGATACGACAATCAAATTTGAGGCTCCTACACCTGCTAGAGCCTATGCTATAAGTGCACGAGAGGAGGCTGCATCCCTAGATGTTATTACTGGTACATTTACTCTTTATGATACTAATTTAATTGCATTGATTGATCCAGGTTCTACTCATTCTTATGTATGTGAGACATTAGTATTCAGTAAGACTCTGCCTGTTGAGTCTACTGAGATTGTGATTAGAATGTCAAACCCTTTAGGCCGATGTGTTATGGTTGATTAAGTGTGTATGAATTGTCCCTTGATGGTTCGAGATCTGATTTTTCCGGCTAATTTGATGTTGCTGCCTTTTGATGAGTTCGACATAATTCTAGGTATGGATTGGTTAACATTACATTATGTTGTTGTGAACAGCAAAAGAAAGACCATTGATCTACGAAGTTAGAATGATGAGATTGTTCAGATTGAAACTAATGATTTGTATGGTTTACCAGCAGCGATTTCTGCGATGCTAGCACAAAAATATATGAGAAAAGGGTGTGAAGCTTGTTTTGCCTATGTGCTCGACAGTAAAGCGGCTGAAAGAAACATTGAATCAGTACTTGTTGTATGTGAGTATCCGGATGTATTTCCAGAAGAGTTACCGGGTTTGCCACCTATTCGGGAAGTAGAGTTTGGTATTGAGTTAATTCCTGGGACGACTCCGATATCCATAGCTCCGTACAGAATGGCACCTACAGAATTAAAAGAATTGAAAGCTCAGTTGCAAGAATTGACAGATAGAGGTTTCGAGCGACCGAGTTTCTCTCCATGGGGTGCACTTGTGTTGTTTGTGAAAAAGAAAGGTGGAACTATGAGAATGTGTATCGATTACAGATAGCTTAATAAGGTGACTATAGAGATTAAGTATCTGTTGCCACGGATTTATGATCTGTTTGATCAACTGAAAGGGACTACAGTATTTTCGAAGATTGATTTGAGATCAGGCTACTATCAATTACAAGTTAAAGACTCTGATGTACCAAAGACTGCTTTCAGAACGAGGTATGGACACTATGAGTTTCTGGTTATGCCATTTGGACTCACTAATGCAGCTGCTATTTTCATGGATTTGATGAATAGGATCTTCAAACCGTATTTGTACCAGTTTGTGGTTTTGTTTATAGATGACATTTTGATCTACTCTCGTGATGATGCTGAACATGCTGAACATTTAAGACTTGTGTTGCAGACTTTGCGAGATAAACAGTTGTATGCAAAATCCAGTAAATGTGAGTTCTGCTTAAGTGAAGTCAGTTTTCTGGGCCATGTAGTATCAATATTAGGTACTCGGGTTAATCCAAGCAAAATTTTATCTATACTTGATTGGAAACCTTCGAGAAATGTTTCTGAAGTCCGGAGCTTTCTAGGACTTGTTGGTTATTATAGACGATATTTGAAAGGTTTCTCTATGATTGCAGCTTCGATGAAGAAGCTATTGTAGAAAGATGTTAAATTCGAGTGGTTAGAGAAGTGCCAGAAAAGCTTTGATCAGTTGAAAGCCCTTTTGACTGAAGCTCCAGTGCTAGTTCAGCCAGAATCGGGTAAATAATTTGTTATTTATAGTGATGCATCATTAAATGGTTTGAGCTGTGTTCTGATGCAGGAAGGCAGAGTGATAGCTTATGCCTCGAGACAATTGAAGCCACATGAAAAGAATTATCCTACACACGACCTAGAATTGGCAGCCATTGTATTCGCCTTGAAAATTTAGTGTCATTATCTGTTTGGTGAAAAATGTCACGTTTATTCTGATCATAAAAGCCTAAATTATTTGATGACTCAGAAAGATTTGAATTTGAGACAACGTCGATGGTTAGAATTGCTAAAAGACTACGAGCTCATGATTGACTATCACCCGGGAAAGGCTAACGTGGTTGTTGATGCTTTAAGCCAAAAATCACTGTTTACTTTGCGTGCAATAAATGCGCATATGGCTATGGCTGATGATAGTTCGATAGTAGCTGAATTGACAGCTTGACTGTTATTTGTTCAACGAATATGTGATGCCCAGAAGGTTGACAATGAATTGATTGCAAAAAAAACTTAGTGTCAGACGGATGCTGATTCAGAGTTCAGAGTTGATGCTGATAATTGTTTGACATTCAAAGAACGAATATGCGTTCCGAGGAATTCAGAGTTGATTCAGATGATTTTGAATAAAGCTCATAATAGTCGGTTATCTGTTCATCTAGGTAGTATAAAGATGTATAATGATCTGAAACAGCTTTACTGGTGGCATGGTATGAAACAAGACATTTCTGACTTCGTTCCAAATGTTTAGCTTGTCAACAAGTGAAAGCTGAACATCAAGTACCTTCAGGATTACTTCAGCCTATCATGATACCTGAGTGGAAGTGGGATAGAGTCACGATGGATTTTATATCTGGTTTACCATTGACACTGAGCAAGAAAGATGCAATCTGGGTTGGTGTTGATAGATAGAGTAAATTGGCTCATTTTGTTCCAATACGTATGGACTATTCACTTGATAAGCTAGCTGAATTGTATGTTTCTCAGATTGTGAGATTACATGGTGTGCCTATATCTATCGTGTCGGATAGGGATCCAAGATTTACATCGCGGTTTTGGAAGAAACTACAAGATGTACTAGGTACGAAATTACATTTCAGTACTGCTTTCCATCCACAAATAGATGGCCAATCTGAATGAATTATTCAGATACTTGAGGATATGTTGAGATGTTGCATTCTCGAGTTTGAAGGTACGTGGGAACGATACCTACCTCTGATTGAATTTGCTATAATAACAACTACCAATCGAGTATCAAAATGGCACCTTATGAGGCTTTGTATGGTCGTAAATGTCGTACACCATTGTACTAGACTGAGCTCAGTGAAAATAAGATACATGGGGTTGACTTAATCAGGGAACCTGAACAGAAAGTGAAAGTAATCCGTGATAGTCTAAAAGCAGCATCGGATCGTCAAAAATCTTATGCAGACTTGAAACATAAAGATATAGAGTTTCAAATTGGAGATAAAGTTTTCTTGAAGATCTCACCGTGGAAGAAAATACTCAGATTCGGTTGTAAAGGCAAATTGAGTCCGAGGTTTATTGGGTCGTATGAGGTTATAGAGTGTATCGGGCCGGTTGCTTACAAACTATTATTGCCACCTGAGTTAGAAAAGATCCACAATGTATTCCACGTTTCAATGCTTCGGAGGTATCGATCTGATCCTTCACATGTGATTAGTCCGTTTGAGATTGAAATTCAGCCTGATATGACCTACGAAGAAGAACCGATTCGCATTTTGACTTGTGAGATTAAAGAGTTGAGGAATAAGAAAATTTCATTAGTTAACGTATTGTGGCATAAGCACGGAGTTGAGGAAGCGACATGGGAGCCAGAGGATACAATGAGAGAACGTTATCCGAACCTATTCACCGGTAAAATTTTCGGGAACGAAAATCCCTAAGAGGGAAGAGTTGTAACAGCCCAATTTAGACCCTAATCAGAATGGTAGTTTCGTTCCACGAATTTGAGTCAGAAAAATATTTAAAAACTATTCTCTGTGTTTATTTTGTGTGAATTTATATCTGTAAAATTTTTGTGATTTAATTTTATTGTTTAGGCGTCCGATTAAATAAAACGACTTAATCGCGTAAATTGAAAATTTGATAGTTTAAAATAAAAGGGCCAAATAGTTAGGGGTTTTCTAAGTTGGAGTATTTATAATGTAATTATTCCATTAACACGTGGCTTGTACGATAATGGACATAGGTTATAGAACTTTATTATTATTTCATTAAGGTTAATCAGGTAAATTACTAATAAGTTAATATATGTTATTATATTATAAAATAATAAGCCATATTCATGTTATTTTCTTCATCCTTGCACCGGAACTAAAACAAAGAAAAAGAAAGAAAACAAAGTAGGGTTCGACCTTGTTCAAGCTAAACTAATATCAAGAATTAAAGAAATCAGATTTGGACCAGGGAAAATTAAAAGTTGTCAACTACTTGATTAGTACCTGTTTTTCGTTGTCCGAGGTAAGTTTATAAGCAAATAGACGTGTTTATTTGGAAACTAAATGTTATATTTATATGCTGTTATGAAATGTTAGAATTTAAATATGCTATGTCCGAACATGATTAAATTTTGCTACTACACGTCCGAGTTCGATTCGACCGAGTTATGACGTCTAAAAGCCCCGTATGAGCCTTAAGAATAGTTAGGATACATATGTTATGAGATAGGATTCCGATATATGTGTGTGAGTAAGACCATGGCATCGATATGTGGTTCCGATATGTGTTTACGAGTGAGACCCTGTCTGGGACAGTAGCATCGATTTGTGGCTACATGTAAGACCACATCTGGGACGTTGGCATTGTAAGATTTATGTGATTATCTAAGTGTCCCATCCAATTCTAAATGGTTCATCAGGCAAAGGTAAATCGTGATCGAATGTGTAAAATGGGCTAAAAGGCCAGGTATGATTTAGCTTGTTAGCTATCGATAATAAGGTATGCATGTGACTTGATAGTTGATAAATTATATGTGATGTAAGGTTAAATGTATACATGAATTAAATAAGTGTATTCAGTTTTGAACAAATGGTAAGTATATTATGGAATTAATTTTTGGTTATGCATATATAAGTGATCATAAATAATAGGTCTTATAAGAGTTATATGTACATAATATTAAATTACGGTTCTTGGACTTATATAATTGAGTAAGTGTATGTTGATTATATTATGACATTTTGGCTTTTGAAAATTGAGCAGTGGTTTTATGACTTATCTTGTAAATATTCGGCTAAGGTAATAAATATATGTGGTTGGTATATTATTATTGATGATATAAGTTGAGAGTAAGCTTGTTAATGATATTGAAATTTGGTTAAATTAAGTTAATTATATTATCGGCTTGTTTATTTGCTTATTACTTACTAAGCTTAAGTAGTTTACTGTGTGTATATCTGTCTTTATTTTATAGATTTGGAGTCAAGCTACAAGCTCAGGGACTATCAGTCAAGTTCATCACACTATCTACTATTTTGGTACCTTTTTAGCTAAGCTTAAATTATGGCATGTACAGGCTGGAAAATATATTAAAAAGTGGTGATTTTGGTTATGCATTAAAAGCCATGCGAAAATGGCTTGCTATTTATGTTGGGATTTAATATTATGTGTGCTTAGTTATAATGTTCATGATCTTGGTTTGATATATGTGTTTATGCTTGATTATGATTTGATTCGTGTTAAGTATTTTGTATAATGAAAATGGTTTTATTTTTTTTAGGCTTGAATTCGGTTGGGTTGAATTATAGCTTAAGTCTTTTGATAAATATGTTGCATGTTATGATCGTTTAAAATTTTGTGTTATTTTGAAGGTGTAATTAGGTATATTCAGCTTGTAAAGGTGCTTTGTGGTTCGGTCATAAGTCTTTGATTGATGTTAATTATGCTAAGATTGCCATGTGTTTGTTAAGCAAAAATTATGACATATGCTTGTAATAAATTGGTAACCATTATAAATTTATACTAAAACATACGTATATGTGATATTTGGCCACATTTTTTTAGTTAAATTTTATTTATACTTTACTTGTGTATAAGGTGATTATACTATAGTTGTTATGTGTATATGTGAATATGCTTGTGGCTGTATTTATAAATTTGTAAGTTGCTTATAAGTTTGCAAATAGGTACAAATGATCCATGATAGCCGAATAGGCTAGATTAATGAAGTGTGGAGTATTTAATTTAATTATCATGATAATTTATACATATTGGGCCTTAGATTAATCTAAGAAGTTTGGTAAGGACAAGAATATGTGTGCTTAGGTATTCAGCTTTGACATATTGATGAGCTTTTATATGACTATATATATATATACACGTATACTTTCACCTTTAGTTGATATATATTTTTGCATGGTAGTGTAATTCACTTGGTAATTATGAATTATTAATTATGTATAAATGAAATTAAAAATAGCCAAGTAGACATAGAATTAAAAAGAGTTATTTATAACCGAATGTTTGTTTCTAAAGCATGCTAATAATTATGAAAGATAATTTACCCATAGTCTAGCTTATTAATGTCGCAGAGTCTATATGAATGAAAGGAGTTAGTAATGAAATTTAGTTTAATGGATAATTAACTTGTGAATATGCATGACTTGCTTAAGTATATATATATAAAAAAAAGGGTCATATATTCTGTAAGGAAATTATTGATTAATTACAAGCTCTGTATATGCAATGAATTCTTTTAATATTTATACATTTTGGATTAAGTTTTACTTAAGCTATGTGAAGATTGATAATAAATTTATGATTAGAGTTTGAATCTTAAGCATTGATGTAATTTAAAACATAAATTATTGTGAAAATTTTTAGAATCATGCATTCGTTTAGTAATGTCTCGTAACCCCTTTCCAGCGACGGATACGGGTTAGGGGTGCTACATGCATGCAATTTATTGGTTACCCAAGCCTAACCGATTCATATTCTAACTCATATCGGCCCAAATTTTCCTTGATTTCACATTTCTACTAGTTATTTTTACACATTTTACAAATAAGTCCCTTTTAGGTGTTTTCACTAAAAATCACTTAGCAAAAGATTTTTATCACAAATCAAACATTCATAATCCTCCATTAAACATCAAAATACAACCATGTCACACATGGGTCAAATTTCATACATGAACCCTAGCTCAAAATAATGGTAGAGATGGCTAGATCGGTTGATGACAACTTTAAAAATGTAAAGAACATTAAAAACGAGACTTGGGAGCACTTACAATTAAGCTTGAAAATGTTGAAAACCCTAGCTATGGAGCCCTTGCAAATTTCAGCTAAGGTGGGAGAAGATGGACAAGATTTTTGCTTGATTTTTCCCTTTTTATTCTTTTATTTACCCAATGACCAAAATGCCCTTAAGGCCTTTCTTTCAAATTTTTCTTATTCATGCCCATTTTTATCCAAAATTTTAGAATGTAGTCAAATTTCTATTTAAGGACCTCTAATTGATAATCTAATTGAATTCCATTCTTAAAGTTTCTAGAACACAAGTTTTACAACTTATTCAATTTTGTCCCTAAAGTCAAATTGGATGCTTTAGGCATAAAATTTCTTCATGAAAATTTCACACAAACATGCAATCATATCTTGGATCATCAAATAATCATAAAATAATTATTTCTATTTCAGATTTGTGGTCTCAAAACTACTATTCTGACTAGACCCTGATTCGGGATGTTACAAAAAAAGAAAAATCTTTTTTTATTTTCTAATTATTGATATCAGATTAAATAGAAGGAAATTAATTATTTAGTGTGTTAGGGTTACTAATAAAACAAAAAAAAAGTCTAGCAACCATTCTTGAAAATTCTCTCTGAAAAGTTCAAGAGAATTTTGTTGTTCGTTCTTTGACTGGGTGGATAATGTAAAGGTCGAGATGTTATTGTTATGGCTTGGAATCAACCTCTTCGAAAGGGAGCCTATCAACGTCATTCATCACTTTTTAGCTTCTAAAAGGTATATTTTCCACCCTTTTTTCAACACGATTCATTCATCGTACATGGATCCATGGTTGACAATCACTGGAATAATTTTTTCACTGTGCCATAGAGCGTACAGGCGATCCAACACTATGTGTGTCCCAAGACAATGATGGGTAAACCATAAAAGGTGTGAGTCTAGGCGAGTCCATATCATAAAACATGTCATGAATGAGTAGCCTTCATGGAAACTTTGTAAGGAATGCCTTCATGGCATGCCCTTAGTAACCGCCTTAGTGGTGAACCATGAATAAATAGCCTCTGTGGAAAATTCTAACATGAGAGCTGTTGTAGTGGATTATGAAAGAACGACCTCTGTGGCGAATCCTGCAAGAAGAACTTTTTGGGCGCACTTCGAAAGGGCTACTCTAACTGCATGTTCTAAAAAGGCTGTCAGAAATGAATCATGATGGACGTCCTTATGGTAAGTTATATGCTAAGTAATTGGCGTGTTTTGTATTGTCCTTAAACGTAAATAGTGAAATCAAAAGTACAAAATGTACAGATGGAATATATGGTAGGGTATGCCATAAAGACTAAGGCTCGGTCGGAGATGATGAATTGAAGAGATACTATGAATTAATGAGCTAGTATTGATATGTGTTCTGAATAAAGACATAACCTTCGTATAATTGAAGGAAGTACCTGTTACCAATGTATGTGCTTCTATCCAAATCACGATAAGGTGATGGTGTAACAGTCCAGTTTTGACCCTAGTCGGAATAGTGGTTTCGGGACCACGTAACCGATTTTGAAAAATATTTTAATATTATTTTCTGTGTCTGTGATATGTAAATTTATATCTGTGAACTTTCTGTGATTTAATTTTTCTGTTTCTGTGCTTAATTATGAAAAAGGATTAAATCGCGTAAAGTCTAAAAGTTGAGTGCTAGATGTTAAAGCACCTATTTGATTTGTCTAGTTAAGTGGGGGTCCTTGCATGTCAAATTTACCATTTGTTTCAATAGTGGACAAATATGGACATTAGTTGGTGGATTTAAAAGTGAAATAAAAAAGGGTAAAATAGTCAACTGTGTGATAATATGTTTTATAATAAAGAGAACATAAAATGGCCATGCATTTTCACCTTTGTTGGCCGATTATTGAAGGAAAAAGAATAGAAAGATCAAGCTAGGTTTTGGCTAGCTTAAACCTTGATTAAGTTATGAATTTTCGTTCTGTTTTTGATAATTTTTACGTTTCTGTTATCGTTGCTTCATGTTCTTCAAAACCCATGTCTGAATTTCTGTTTCTGTTAAATATTTCCTGAAATGCCATTGTTGATATCATGAGTTTTGTGATGTTTTTGGATGAATTATAAAGGCATGGTAGATGATTTATAAGTTTTGTCTTTGAATTTTGATGAAATGGAGTTATTTGGACTAATTGCTGAAAATGAGGCTTTGAAGGACTAAATTTTGAATTAAATATGTTATTTGGGCTGGTATGGAAGCCATGTATATTCGGCCAAGCTATAGTCTTGGTGAATTTTGCATATTTGTGATTTTGTGAAAAATGGACTAAATTGTCAAAGTGTGAAAATGTAAGGGTTAAAATGCAAAGTGCCCTAAATATGTGTTCATGGATTATTTTGAATGAAATGAATGATTGAATGTTTGAATTTGAATTGTATTAGATCAAGAACAAAGAAAATCAAATTTAAATCGATGGAAGTCCAAACTAGTTAAATAGTCGACTCGTTTCATCTAGAATCCGTCCAAGGTAAGTCAAATTACAATTATGTGTTAAATTCACTAATTTCCACATATATAAACTGTAATCTGTATTGGATGGCCTTGAGAGCCTGATGAATATCTTTTGAGTAAATTCTGATAATATGTTAGTATCCGAAAAGCTCTGTATACTTCTAAAGGTACATTGACATCTATCTCAGATATCGTGTAAGACCGTGTCTGGGACACAAGCCTCGATTGAGATTTACGTATAAGACCATGTCTGGGACATCAACATCGTATCTGATTTCGTGTAAGACTCTGTCTGGGACAGAGGCATCAATATTGAATTACATGTAAGACCACGTCCAGGACGTTGGCATTGTACTTGTTTGTGAGTATTGGTATCATTTCTGAACTGTCTGATGACAGAGTACGAAATATGAGAATGAGTATATGAAATGTTTAACCTATAAAGGTACGTTTGTATCGTACTAAATTTCTAAATATGAAAGACTCTGTCTCTTTGAAATATGTATGGAATTTGAAAATGAAGCATGACATATAAGCAAACAAAAGAACATGGTTAATCTTATGAATAATTCTATGAAATGGCTATGAATCTTTATGGTTGAATTGTACTTATAAGCTTTAGTAGTTAGACCAATTGTATTTGGCTTATTAAACTCTTTGTAGCTTACTCTGTGTGATTGCTATTTTTTTTATAATTATCGTAGCTACTGAAGGCTCGAGATAGTCGAGGATCGTCACCACACTATTGAACTCATTTTGGTACTTTTGGAAGTGTAAATATTTTAAAATATGACATGTATAGGCTAGAAGGTCTATGTATTAATTTTTGATTTGTAAATATATGTTATGCCATGAGAGTTGACTAGCAAATGGTATAAGTTTTGGTATGGTTTTGAATGGGTTGTTGAATGATGATGATTTAGTTGTAATGAAGCATGTTTTGAGCATGGAATTGGTTGAAAATTGTTGTATGAATGTTGTTTAACCTTGCTAGTAGCAAAGACTCATATAGAGGTGGCAAGTTGGCTTAAACCAAGCTTGCATTATGCCACATGCCTTGTGGCCGTGTAAGAAAATCAGTAACCTCTTAAGATCCACACGGCTATAGCACATGGGTGTGTCATATGGCCGTGGGCTCAAGTCAGTAGCTAGCTAAGTATCACGAGGCCATAGCACACGGGCGTGCCTATTGGCCGTGGGTGAAAGTCAGTACGGGTGCCTTGTTTTGGCATGGCTCGTTCACATGGGTGTGTCTCATGCCCGTGTAAGGCACACGGCCTGGTCACACAGGCGTGTGACCTCAACAGAATTGAAAGATTTTCTGAGTTCTGAAATTTATGAATGGGTTTGGTTTAGTTATGATTGTTCCTAAAAGTATATTTTAGGTCTCGTAGACCATCTTAAGAAATTATTGCTTATGAAATGATGTTATATGATATCTGTGATTCTGAATTGGTTTGAAATGTTCTATTTGTCTGGTAATGCCCCTTACCTATTCCGGCGACAGATACAGGATAAGGGTGTTACAGATGGCTCAGAGGTTTAAAGCGTGTAAGTAAAGTATCACAGACAATGAAGAGAAGGGAATAATCTTAGAGTAAGGTATGGCAAGGAACGAGTATAAGAGAATAGAATCTAACGAAGTATTCGCCAGAGACAAAGTTAAAGATTAAGAATGAATAGATTTTCAGACTCAAATCTTGTTTTGTATATGCAAGTGTACCCCAAGTAAAATATGTTGCCCTCACTAAGTTCTGATGAACTTATATGTGTGTGTTATGTTGCAAGTATGGTGTTGTGGGTCTGTGCTAGGAGGGACAATGACAGGATTATGCCAAGAAGCGGTGTATCGGGTTATTATGTATATAGAGTGAATTATCGGTGGGTTTTAAGTCTTCTATGTTAGAAATTTTGTACCTTTGTGGACATTTGTAATAGAGTAAGATGTCAAAATTTGGTAATTTTGTAACTTAGCTGCCATTTATTCTAAATGTATTAACTTCTGTAATTTAGTTGGAAAGTTGTAATTAAGGGTATTGTAATTTGATTGAAATTTGTATAAGTAGACTAAGTCCTTGTCCGTATTCGTGTGGTAGCACTCAAGGTCTAGATCCGATTAATTGGACCTGATTAAGGGTGTTACATTACCCTTATACATTCTCACTCCTAATAAGGTAAAATTTATTAGATAATGTAACATCCCGATTAATTGAACAGTGATTCGAGACCACAAATCTAAGATAAAAATAATTATTTTATGATTCTTATGAGGGTTATGTTATGAATGCATGCATGTGTGAAAGTTTCATGAAGAAATTCTATGCATAAAATGTCTAATTGCATTTTAAGGACTAAATTGAATAAAGTGCAAAACTTGCATTCTAGAAGCTTTAAGTATGAAATTGCTTTAGATTATGAATTGGAGGGTCCTAATTAGCAATTTGACCAATTTCTATAATTTTGGACAAAAATGGACATGCATAGGAAAAATGTAAAAGTGAAACCCTAGGGGTATTTTGGTCATTTGGTAATTAAAAGAATAAAAAGGGAAAAATAAGTCAAAATTGGTGTCCATGTTCTTCTTTCATTGTCGAAAATTGCAAGACACCATAGATAGGGTTTCTTCAACATTTCCATGCTTGATTATCAAGAAAAACATGAACCGGGATCGATCGAGGAAAGAATAAAGTATACGATGATTAGGCTCGATTATCATCATTTTGTACTGAGGTAAGTACATATGCAAATAATATGGTGTTGTAATATGTTTTTAATGCTTTAATTTATTATGATAAATATTGTATTGTGATTATAAGTTATATGCTTATTGAACGTTACGAAAGCATGAATGTTATTATGATCGTTGCATACAACGTCACGAACAAATGTGATAAAGATATTATATGCAAGTGAGGAAAAGCCTATTTGAACCTTAGGAGTAGTTTAGGATAAAAGTGACATGTCACTAGGAATTTAGAAATCCGAGCTCGTTGAGTTGGTCTAAGTTCGTGATATATGTGAGAAATTTGAACTTGTTGAGTTGGTCCAAGTTCGTGATATATGTGAAGCATCCGAGCTCATTGAGTTGGTCCGGTTTCATTATGTGTAACGCTCCTTACCCGTGTTCCATATCGAAACAGGGTACGAGGTATTACCAGCTTATAATATATATCATTAAACGAAATCGAAATAGAAATATGACATCCAAATAGATAATGTATCATTATAACATATGTCTTGAACAATATTAGCCAACTTCAATGGCTTATACAAAATAATTTGGTTAAATAATGTAACCAATATTTTAAACCTAGGCAATTATGACACATAACAAAATAACAAAGCCTACTATACATGCCATAATTCAAAAGAAATGTTTAGTTCAAATACCCAAAAGTATTGATAGTGTGGCAGATCTTCAATGATCTTTAACTCCCGAGCAATGCCGGACGACACTATAAGACAAGAGAGAGAAAAGAAAGTAAGCTTATATAGCTTAGTAAGTAAGTATATAAATAATAATTAAAGAATCTAATATGTTTACACATTAACTCTAGTGTATCTACTTTTAATTTCAATATTTACTCCACTTTGATTGAGCTGTCTCTCCTACATCATGTTCACTAAATAAATCATAACTTGAGTTACAAAACTCAAAATTCAAATCCGTAAAATTTTCCTGAAACTAGACTCATATAACTTCTTACTAAAGTTTTTCTATAATTTTTGGTCTAGCCAATTAGTACAGTTTATTAGTTAAAGTTTCCCCTGTTATACAGCTTGACTGATCTGACCTCTGTTCACTACGAGTTGAATTTCTCCCAGTACACAATTTAAATAGCCATGAAATATGTTTCATTTAAAACTAGACTCAATAAGGAATCTAGAAATATAAACTATATTTCTTACTTATTTTTGTAAAATTTTTAATGATTTATCAAAATCAGAATAGGGGATCACATAGTCAATCTGAACAAGTCACACACAAATATAAATATCTCAAAATATAAAGTTCCTTTGCTTTCTCTGTTTCTTTTATATGAAAGTATACTCAATGAGATTTAATTTCATATCTCATTCAGCCTCTAATTAAATTTATACTCTTTTTGGTGATTTTTCAAAGTCACGTCACTGCTACTGTCCAAAACAGTATTATTGCAAATTCACTCTTTCACACTTTTTTGTATTAACCTCACTTAGCATACATATCACAATTCATTTTCACCACATTTCATACATCACAAGTATAAGTCCATGATTACAATGCCACCGTAAAATTATCCCGTTGAACAATTCGGATCAATCCTCGATACTTGATGGTTTCAGTACACTGCCCCACTATCATATTTCATATAATTCGGCTCTCTTGTACACATGTTGAACACTTAGTACCACCCATGTGACCTAGCCAATTTATCTCGTGGCTCTCTTGTCTACATGGTGTCCTTCACTTGGAATCACACATGCGACCTAGCTACATTTATCTCTCCCATAGCTCTCTTGTCTACATGGGATACATCCCGTATCACACATGTGACCTAGCTACGACATAGTATCTCGTAGCTTTCTTGTACACATGATGTGCACTCAGCACCATACATGTGACCTAGCTACGCTCCATCTATATTATTCAATCTTTCCGAATGTTCAACCGGGATTTCTCTCTCTATTACTTATTTCCATTCCTCTAATAGTCGATTTATGTTTCAAAATTAGCTAAAATACATATAATAGGCTGAAATATAAAAATGTAAATGAAGTTAATGTTTTATTTACATACAAACTTACCTCAGTGCAAAATATAGAAATTTTGCAATTTAGTCCAAAACCTTTTCCTTCCCCCGTTCGAGATCGATTCCATGCCTTTCTTGATCTATAACAACATATTTAGCTCATTTAACACTCATACTATTTATTTTAATCCAAAAATCACATTATGGAAAAATTACATTTTTGCCCCCTAACTTTTACAAAATTACGATTTTGCCCCTAGGCTCGGGAATTTAATTTCAGCCCTTATTATTATGTTTTATGACATGCTGATCATTTTCCCCTTCTATGACAACATCAAATTCTCACTCTAACACATAGTTATGAACAATAGGTATTTTTACCGATTATGTCGTTTTGCTCGTTTTCGCTAAAAATCGCTTAGAAAAGATCGTTCTCCTAACTTCAAACATTCATACCATCAAACATTAAAATACATGCATATCATTCATGGGTAAAATTTTAAACATAAACCCTAGCTCGAAATAATGGTAGAAATAGGTAGACTGAGCTACGAGGATTTCAAAAATGTAAAGAACATTAGAAACGGGGCTTGAATGCACTTACTATTGAGCTTGAAAGCTTGGGAAAAACCCTAGCTATGGAGAACATGTAAGTTTCGGCCAAGCTTGAATGAAGATGAACACATTTTTGTGTTATTTTTCCCATTTTATTTCATTTAATATACAAATGACCAAAATGCCCTTACTACTAAACTTTCTTAAAATTTCATCCATGTCCTAATTTTTGTCCATATAAAGTATAATGGTCTAATTTCCATTTAAGGACCTCTACTTAAAACCCCCATTTCAATCAAGTACTTTATGAACTAGAACACACATTTTTTTTTACCTATTTCAATTTAGTCCTAAATATCAAATTAAACACCCAATCGATAAAATTTCGCAACGAAATTTTCACACAATTATGAAATCATAATATAAACACTAAAACTTAATCAAAATAATTTCTTTCAACCTCAAATTCGTGGTTTCGAAACCACTATTCTGTTTTGGCCCTAAATCAAGCTATTGCAACTCTCCCCCCTTTAGGGATTTTCGTCTCTGAAAATCTTACCGGTAAAGAGATTTGGGTACTGTTTTCTCATGGCTTCCTCCGGTTCCCACGTAGCTTCTTCTACTCCATGTCATTGCCATAACACTTTCACTAAAGCTATACTTTTCTTTCTCAACTGTTTTACTTCTCGAGCCAAAATCTTAACCGGTTCATCATCATAGGTCAAGTCCGATCGAATCTCAATTTCTGTTGGAGAAATCACATGTGAAGGATCAGAACGATAACGTCGCAACATTGATACATGAAACACGTTATGAATTCTTTCTAACTTTGCCGGTAAGGCCAACCGATATGCCACTGGTCCAATTCTCTCAGTAATCTCGTACGGCCCAATAAAACGCGGACTCAACTTGCCTTTTCGGCTAAATCTCAAATCTTCTTCCATGGTGACACCTTCAAGAACACTTTATCACCTACCTGGAATTCAATCTCTTTCTTTTTAAATCTGCATATGACTTTTGTCGATCTGAAGCAGCTTTCAAGCAATCACGAATTACTTTCACTTTCTCTTCGGTTTCTTTAACTAGATCAACTTCGTGAATCTGTTTCTCACTAAGTTCTATCCAATATAAAGGAGTCCGACACTTGCGACCATACAAGGCTTCGTACGGTGCCATATGTATACTTGACTGAAAACTATTATTGTAGGAAAATTCAACCAAAGATAGATATTTCTCCCAACTGCCTTCAAATTCTAAAACACAGCATCTAAGCATATCTTCGAGTACTTGGATTACTCTTTTCGACTGACCATCTGTTTGTGGATGAAACGCGGTACTAAAGTTGAATTTTGTACCCAAAGCTTCTTGTAACTTTTTCCAGAATCTCGAGGTAAACCTCGGATCTCTATCTGATATTATAGACATAGGTACCTCGTGCAACCTCACAATTTCAGCAATATATAATTCAGCTAATTTATCAAGTGAGTAATCAGTACGTACCGGTATAAAGTGAGCCGACTTTGTTAACCTATCAACCACTACCCAGACAGTATCCTTCTTTTTAGGAGTCAGAGGCAAACCGGTTACAAAATCCATGGTAATCCTATCCCATTTCCACTCAGGCACCATTACCGGTTGGAGTAATCCTGAAGGCACTTGATGCTCAGCTTTTACTTGTTGACAGATCAAACACTTGGTTACAAATTCAGAAATGTCCCTTTTCATGCCTGGCCACCAATATAACTTCTTTAAATCATTATACATTTTTGTGCTACTAGGGTGAACCGACAAACAACCACTGTGTGCCTCATGTAATATTTTCTGAATCAATTCATCATTTTTTGGTACACATATCCTGTCTCGAAACATCAAACAGTCATCCGGTCCAACTCGAAAATCTGAGTCGTAACCCGATTCGCACTGAGTTCTCTTGGTTCGCAACTCACTATCGTTCTTTTGAGCATCACAAATTAGCTGGAGAAATAACGGTTTAGCCCTCATCTCTGCTAAGATTGACCCATCATCAGAAAATGCTAACCCCATATTCATGGCTCTCAAAGTAAAAAGAGATTTCCTACTCAAAGCGTCAGCAACTACATTCGCTTTTCCCGGATGATAATCAATCATTAACTCATAATCCTTCAATAATTCAAGCCATCTCCGCTGTCGCAGATTCAAATCCTTTTGATTCATCAAATACTTCAAACTTTTGTGATCAGTAAAAATTCGGCATTTTTCACCATACAAATAATGTCGCCAAATCTTCAAGGCAAAGATAATAGCGGCCAATTCCAAATCATGTGTAGGATAGTTCTTCTCATGTGGTTTTAACTGTCACGAGTCATAAGCTACCACTTTACCCTCTTGCATTAGTACACATCCAAGGCCTGTCAATGATGCATCACTATAAATTACGAACTCCTTCCCTGGCTCGGGTTGTACTAAAATTGGTGCTTCAGTCAATCGTGCTTTTAGCTTTTCAAAACTTTGCTGACATTTATCAGTCCATTCAAACTTAACATTCTTTTGCAGCAACTTAGTCATAGGAGAGGTAATCATTGAAAATCCCTCGACAAAACGTCTATAATACCCGGCCAAGCCTAAAAAGCTTCTAACCTCGGATACATTCTTTGGCGGTTTCCAATCAACGATCGCGGAAATCTTGCTCAGATCCACCCGAATACCATCACCTAGACTATATGTCTCAAAAATCCGACTTCACGAAGCCAGAACTCACTTTTACTAAACTTAGCAAACAATTTCTTTTCTCTCAAGATTTGCAATATGGTTCTCAAGTGTTCGGCGTGCTCAGACTCATCCCAAGAATAAATTAGAATGTCATCTATAAACACTACTACAAACTTATCTAAATATGGCCGAAATATTCAGTTCATCAAGTCCATAAATATAGCTGGAGCATTTGTTAGGCCGAAAGGCATCACAAGGAACTCATAATGTCCATACCTTATCCTAAAGGCAGTTTTCGGCACATCCGACTCCTTAACTCTCAACTGGTAGTAACCGGACCTCAAATAGATCTTTGAAAACACTGTGGCCCCCTTTAACTGATTGAATAAATCATCAATCCTCGGCAACGGGTACTTGTTCTTTATAGTCACCTTGTTGAGCTAACGGTAATCAATGCAAAGCCTCATTGAGCCATCTTTCTTCTTTACGAACAATACGGGAGCACCCCAGGGAGAGAAACTCGGTCTCACAAATCCCTTGTCTGTTAACTCTTGCAACTGAGCCTTCAATTCTTTTAATTCAGTCGAAGCCATTCTATATGGAGCAATCGAGATCGGTGCAGTACCCGACAACAAATCAATGGTAAACACTATCTCCCTGTTCGGAGGCAATCCAGGCAATTCCTCTGGAAATACATCTGGAAATTCATAGACTATCGGTACTGATTCAAGCTTCAATTCAGACAGCTCAGTATTCATTACATAGGCTAGATAAGCTTCACATCCTTTCCTCATGTATTTTTGTGCAGACATGTGCGAAATCGCCATAGGCAATTTATTTGATTCATCTGTTTCAACCCACAGAGTTTCACCATTTTCACATTTCAACTCTAGTGTTTTCTGTTTACAATCTACCTTGGCATCATACAATGTCAACCAGTCCATTCCCAAGATAACGTCAAACTCATCAAATAGTAACAACATCAGATTAGCCGGAAAACAGTGACCTTGAATCATTAATGGGCAATTATTGCAAACCTTATCAACTAGTACATATTGGCCTAAGGGGTTCGACACTTTAATCGTAAATTTAGTAAACTCAACAGGTAACTTTTTATTAGATACTAAATTCATACAAACATAGGAATGAGTAGACCCGAGATCAATCAATGCAATAACAATAGCATCATAGAGAGAAAATGTACCAGTAATCACATCGAGAGATGATGCATCCTCTCGAGCACGTATGGCATAAGCTCTAGCAGGCGCTCTAGCTTCTGATCTCGCTGCTGAATCTTTCATTACAGTTTTACTGGTAGCTCCACCTCCAGTATTTCTCAGTGGTCTACCTCTGCTAGCAGTAGTACTTTGTCTAGCACTCTGAAATTTTTCTTCTTTAACTTTCTCTGGACAGTCTCTGATAAAATGCTCGCGAGAACCACACTTGAAACAAGCTCGCTCATTTCCCCAACACTCACCAAAATGTTGCCTGCCATATTGCTGACATTCGGGCTTTCTAGATCGCACATTACCCACACTTGCCACTGAAGTAGCTTGAGCTTTAGACCCCGAATATGCCCTACCACGATCTCTGTGTGAATCCCCAGCTGAAACTATCATTCGAAGGTTTGTCTCTTTGGACCTCATTGATTGAGATTGAAATGACTTGCTTATCGGCCTCTTTCTGACATCTCGAGCCTCAATAGCAGCTTTTCTTCTTTCTTTGTTCAATTCTTCTTCTTTAAGATTTCAGTCAACCAATACTACAAATTCTTTCAGCTCCAAAATTCCCACAAGCACTTTAATGTCCTCATTTATCCCATCCTCAAACCTTTTACACATAATGGCCTCGGTGGACACACATTCCTGGGCATACTTGCTGAGCCTTACAAATTCGCGTTCATACTCTGCCACAGACATCTTGCCCTGCTTCAATTCAAGGAACTCCTTCCGTTTTTTATCAATAAATCGCTGACTTATGTATTTCTTTCTGAATTCTTCCTGGAAGAAATCCCAAGTAACCCTTTCTTTTGGCACCACTGCTACCAAAGTCTTCCACCAGTGGTCGGCTGAATCTCTCAAAAGTGATACATCACACTTTAAGCACTCCTCGGGTGTACATGAGAGCTCATCAAATACACGGGTAGAATTTTCAAGCCAGAACTCCGCTTTCTCGGGATCATTATTGATCTTTGCTCTAAACTCTTCGACCCCTTGTTTTCGAATCTTGTCAACCGGAGGCTTGTTCATTCTTACCAAATCTATGTCTTGAGCAGCTACAGGAACCGTCTGAGGTATGGGAGGGGGTGGAGGAGGTTGAGCATTTGGGTTTGCTCGAATAAACTCAGTATACCAATTGTTCATCATCTGGAGAAAGGCATCTCGAGCCTCATCTCCCTCTCTCAATGTCTCAGGTCTACTTTCTACAGGCGCGGTCCCTTGTGCGGGAGCCGGTGCATTACTAGCAGCATCATCAGTCGCAGTTCCATCAGGATCCATTACTATATTAAAACAAAACACAGTTTAGAATAATCAGGAGTCACCACACTATCACAGTATATTTATGGCATGTATAGCTAGACTTTTACACACACTATATTAGTCAGAGAACCGACTAAACCATAGCTCTAATACCACTAAATGTAATGCCCCTTACCCGTGTTCCACATCGAAACAGGGTACGAGGTATTACCAGCTCATAATATATATCATTAAACGAAACTGAAATAGAAATATGTCATCCAAATAGATAATGTATCATTATAACATATGTCTTGAACAATATTAGCCAACTTCAATGGCTTATACAAAATAATTTGGTTAAATAATGTAACCAATATTTTAAACCTAGGCAATTATGACACATAACAAAATAACAAAGCCTACTATACATGCCATAATTCAAAAGAAATGTTTAGTTCAAATACCCAAAAGTATTGATAGTGTGGCAGATCTTCAACGATCCTTAAGTCCCGAGCAATGTCGGACGACACTATAAGACAAGAGAGAGAAAAGAAAGTAAGCTTATATAGCTTAGTAAGTAAGTATATAAATAATAATTAAAGAATCTAATATGTTTACACATTAACTCAAGTGTATCTACTTTTAATTTCAATATTTACTCCACTTTGATTGAGCTGTCTCTCCTACGTCATGTTCACTAAATAAATCATAACTCGAGTTACAAAAATCGAAATTCAAATCTATAAAAGTTTCCTGAAACTAGACTCATATAACTTCTTACTAAAGTTTTTCTATAATTTTTGGTCTAGCCAATTAGTACAGTTTATTAGTTAAAGTTTCCCCTGTTATACAGCTTGACTGATCTGACCTCTGTTCACTACGAGTTGAATTTCTCCCAGTACACAATTTAAATAGCCATGAAATATGTTTCATTTAAAACTAGACTCAATAAAGAATCTAGAAATATAAACTCTATTTCTTACTTATTTTTGTAAAATTTTTAATGATTTATCAAATTCAGAACAGGGAATCACATAGTCAATCTGAACAAGTCACACACAAATATAAATATCTCAAAATATAAAGTTCCTTTACTTTCTCTGTTTCTTTTATATGAAAGTATACTCAATGAGATTTAATTTCATATCTCATTCAGCCTCTAATTAAATTTATACTCTTTTTGGTGATTTTTCAAAGTCACGTCACTACTACTGTCCAAAACAGTATTATTGCAAATTCACTCTTTCACAGTTTCTTTGTATTAACCTCACTTAGCATACATATCAAAATTCATTTTCACCATATTTCATACGTCACAAGTATAAGTCCATGATTACAATGCCACCATAAAATTATCCCGTTGAACAATTCGGATCAATCCTCGATACTTGATGGTTTCAGCACACTGCCCCACTATCATATTTCATATAATTCGGCTCTCTTGTACACATGGTGAACACTTAGTACCACCCATGTGACCTAGCCAATTTATCTCGTAGCTCTCTTGTCTACATGGTGTCCTTCACCTGGAATCACACATGCGACCTAGCTACATTTATCTCTCTCGTAGCTCTCTTGTCTACATGGGATACATCCCGTATCACACATGTGACCTAGATACTACATAGTATCTCGTAGCTTTCTTGTACACATGATGTGCACTCAGCACCATACATGTGACCTAGCTACGCTCCATCTATATTATTCAATCTTTTCGAATGTTCAACCGGGATTTCTCTCTCTATTACTTATTTTCATTCCTTCAATAGTCGATTTATGTTTCAAAATTACCTAAAATACATATAATAGGCTGAAATATAAAAATGTAAATGAAGTTAATGTATTATTTACATACAAACTTACCTCGGTGCAAAATATAGAAATTTTGCAATTTAGTCCAAAACCTTTTCCTTCCCCCGTTCGAGATCGATTCCACGCCTTTCTAGATCTATAACAACACATTTAGCTCATTTAACACTCATACTATTATTTCAATCCAAAAATCACATTATGGAAAAATTACATTTTTGCCCCCTAACTTTTACAAAATTGCGATTTTGCCCCTAGGCTCGGGAATTTAATTTCATCCCTTATTATTATGTTTTATGACATGCTGATCATTTTCCCCTTCTATGACAACATCAAATTCTCACTCTAACACATAGTTATGAACAATAGGTATTTTTACCGATTATGTCATTTTGCTCGTTTTCGCTAAAAATCGCTTAGAAAAGATCGTTCTCCTAACTTCAAACATTCATACCATCAAACATTAAAATACATGCATATCATTCATGGGTAAAATTTTAAACATAAACCCTAGCTCGAAATAATGGTAGAAATAGGTAGACCGAGTACGAGGATTTCAAAAATGTAAAGAACATTAAAAACGGGGCTTGAATGCACTTACTATTGAGCTTGAAAGCTTGGGAAAAACCCTAGCTATGGAGAACATTTAAGTTTCGGCCAAGCTTGAATGAAGATGAACACATTTTTGTGTTATTTTTCCCATTTTATTTCATTTAATATACAAATGACCAAAATACCCTTACTACTAATCTTTCTTAAAATTCCATCCATGTCCTAATTTTTTTCCATATAAAGTGTAATGGTCTAATTCCCATTTAAGGACCTCTACTTAAAACCCCCATTTCAATCAAGTACTTTATGAACTAGAACACACATTTTTTTCCTATTTCAATTTAGTCCTAAATATCAAATGAAACACCCAATCGATAAAATTTCGCAACAAAATTTTCACACAATTATGAAATCATAATATAAACACTAAAACTTAATCAAAATAATTTCTTTCAACCTCGAATTCGTGGTTTCGAAACCACTATTCCATTTTGGCCCTAAATCGGGCTGTTACATTATGGATGTGAGCATCTGAGCTCATTGAGTTGGTCTGAGTTCATTATGGATGTACACGTATTAATAGGTAGCTTTGGCTACGTATGTATATGTGGCACTTGGGTGCAAGTTTCCGTGTATCCAAAAGTATTCCGAGTGTTTAATGGGTAATGAAATAAATGTGATGACTGTCCCGAGGAGGACATATGAAAGAGGTATGGTTATCGATACTTTACGATGGGTACAGGTATGTTTGCTAAACCTATGAGTAATGCCTTGATAAAGATCAGTTTACAATGAGCAAGTATATATGTGCGTATGATGAATAAGATAAAAGGTTTGAATGATGAATACTCTTACGTATATTTTGCTATGTTTTGCATGTTGAATCTTTACAATCATTTCACATTATTTGTATTTGGACTTTCTAAGCTTTAATGCTTACTCCCCTCTCTTTCCATTCTTTGCAATTCTGCCAAGCTAGCTCGGGGATCGAAGGTTGTCGGAGTATTCTATCACACTATCAAAAGACTATTGGTTATAGTGAAATTATTATTTTGAGTATGGCATGTATAGGAAGCTTGGTCATTTTGTGATATGTGTCATGCTATTTGGCCAAATTGTGAAGGCCTGTGATGATGATTCTTTTTGTAATAGCCATGTGATAGGGCTCATATTTGATCATTTGGGTTGTAATCTAATTACCCGAACATGCATGTGCTAGTGTTTTGATGGTAAGATATGTTATTGTTTGGTGAGTGCATAATAATGATGTGATATATTGTTGATCGATGAAAGCATGGTAAAGTATGAATCTGGTGCTAAAGTATAAGGGATGACCTAATAGCTTAAAATGACCATATGCATGAATGCTAAATTTGAAGTTATGGTAATAAGTTTAATAATGCATGAAATTGGTGTGGAATGCCTTTAAATGATGCATTAGAATGATATTGTAAAGATGTGAAAGTGCCATGGTGAGGAATAATTAAGTGCCTAAATATGTCATGTTGCATGTTATAAAGTATGTTTGAATGCATGAGTGATCAAGGGTGACTATTGGCTTGGAAAATAGCCTTTAAATGGTCCACACGGGTAGACACACGGGCATGTGTCTAGACTGTGTGTGACACATAGTCTGCCCCAAGGGCGTGTTGAATGGTCGTGTGTCCCCTACACCTAGAATTTCTAAGTCCATATGCATGATAGTAAACACACAGGTAGAGACACGGCCATGTGTCACAACCGTGTTGAGGACACGGCCTAGCACACGGGCGTGTGCCTTGGCCGTGTGCCCTTAAATGAATGATGATGTCATAAATAGAATGTCCAGGTTTTTGGACACGGGTGATGACACAGGCGTGTCTAGGCCGTGTGAGAGACACGAGCGTGTTTAGGCCATGTGACGGACACGGGCCAGGGACACCAGCGTGTGCCCGACAGTGTGTAAACCTCTGTAGGTCCGAAATGTAAAATAAATTCTAGAAATTCCATACGAGTATGGGACACGAGCGTGTCCCAAAACACATGGGCATGTGCATTGCCGCGTGTGAGGCTTAAACCTAGAAATTTTCTTAGAATTTTCCAAAGTTCTCGGTTTAGTCCCAAATTACTTTTATTGTATGTTTTGGACCTCGTAGGTTCATGATAAGGACAATATGATTTTGTTTGATTGGTTTTAATTTGGAATGAAATTTTATGACCCGTATTTTCTGGAAATACCCTGTTTATGTTCGGTAATGCGTCGTACCTCATCTCGATCTTGGGGACGGGTAAGGGGTGTTCTAGATAATATATTTACCATAATAAAATTATTTAAAATTTAAATTATTGTGTTCACATATTATTTCAATAGGTGGAACCATAGGCAAAGTCACGTGGGACTACTGGATGAGCTTCGAGATATACAACTTTTGTTAGACCAATGATCGAAAGCGGAGATATGTATTTTTTAAATTTGAAATTTTATAATATTAACAAAGTTCATTTAAAAATTAGTAGTATATAGATAATTAAAATTTTTGTTATTTTAATATAGTTTGAATAGACATTATACTCCGATCTGACAATTCAAGAATGCATCTTGTCTGAATTCTTGGTCAATCCCAACATCTGGAACGTGAAGGTGCCATTGGTAGTGTGCACTACTATGAAGATGCACGAGTTGAATAGAGTGTTGTGAAAATTCAAGTTTAGGCAATTGAATTGTAACACCCCGAACCCGAGACCGACACCGGAGTCGGACACGAGATGTTAACAAACTTTGAAAAATTTTTCCAGACACTGCCCAGTCTGAGTACTAGTCGCTTCAAAAATCATATCTTGAGTTTCACAACTCTAAAATCAGTTTTGTGATTTTTCCCTGAAACTAGACTCATGTCCCCACCTATGTATTTTTTTCTAGAATTTTTGGTCGGGCCAATTAGTACAGTTTATTAGTCAAAGTCTCCCATGTTACAGGGGTCGACTACACTGACCTTTTCCCATTACGACTTGGATATCTCTCTGTACAGAGCTTCAATACTGATGACGTTTGTTTCTATGGAAACTAGACTCAGAGAGGAATCCATACATATATGGTATGACCCCTAATTATCTCTGGTCAATTTATAGTGAATTTCCAAATTCGGAACAGGGAATCCAGAAACTGTTCTGGTCCTGTTCCACAAGAACCCGAATATCTCTTACTGTACTGTTCATATGATTGTTTCGTTACTTTCATATGAAAGTAGATTCATCAAGGTTCGATTACATAATTTATTTACTATTTAATTCCACTCCTACGAATTCTTGTGATTTTTCCAATCCACACCACTGCTGCTGTCAGCCTCTGTTTTCAAAGTAAACCTTACCTATTTTCGGGGTTTCATGGACCAACTAGGGCCTTGTCATACATATGCCCACATATGATCATACTTAGCCATTCCAATGGCTGATCATTTGCTCAACACTTCCATTCCAACTATAGTTACATCATGAAACCATCTATACATTCATAAACACGAATGGTCTAATGCCATACTCCACTTCTACAAGCCATTTTCGCATGGCTGTACACTTATACATTTCATAAAGTACTCGAAAAACAACAATGGGTAGTCCTATACATGCCATAACAAAATTCAACCAAAATAGTACCCAAAAGAGCCTTTGATAGTGTGGGCGACTTCGACTTCAAGATCCCGAGTCCGATAGCTGGAGAACCAAAAATCTATAAAACAGAGGAGCAGTGTAACGAGTAAGCAATTTATGCTTAGTAAGTTTTGAGCAAGGAATTCCAGCATAAACAAAGAATAACACACATTTAGCTAAACGGAATATTTCATAATACGCAATTTACCGATATCAAACTTGCTTCACAACATTAACAACCCTTATGTACATACACAATAGACTAACTTAGCCGAAGGCCGGTAGCTCGTTTATCAACTGAGCGAACATTTATTTGTAAGGGCTCGATTAAATTCAACACATACGTAACATATCCCCATATTGGGATGTTTTTCGAGTATTCGCTGGAATTTTACAGCAAGCTCATTCATTACCAAATCACGTACCTTCGGGATTTAACCGGATATAGCTCCTCGTTCAAATGCCTTCGGGACATAGCCCGGTTTTAGTAACTCACACAATGCCTTCGGGACATAACCCGGATTTAATAACTCGCACGAATGCCTTCGGGACTTAACCCGGATTTAGTATCTCGCACAAAGGCCTTCGGATCTTAGTCCGGATATATTCACTTAGCACAAAGCCTTCGGGACTTAGCCCGGACAGCATTCAATTAATCATGCACATCTAACAATAATTCATGGCACATTCATATTTCATTTTCATTTGCGAAACTCAAACACAAGGCACATATCGTCCTTGCACATTCGGCTCAATAGCCACACATAGAGCATGATTTAATCACATCGTAATTTAAGCTCTCTTACTCAAGAACTTACCTCGGGTGTTGTCGAACGATTCCGCTAACTATTCGACCACTTTTTCCTTCCCTTTATCGGATTTATTTCCCCTTTGCTCTTGAGCTTAATTAAACAAATAAATTGATTTCATCATTTAGGCATCAAAAAGATGAACACAAGGCACTTAGCCCATATTTATACATTAGACATTAAAGTCTCATACATGCAAAAATCATGCATCAACACAACATATTAGCTAATTTCTTTCCCCTTGGCCGAATATGCATGTCTATTTTTGGGGTCGATTTCAACACTTAATACACACATATACACACTAGTAAAGCATCCTCCCCCTTTTCATCAATTTAACACATGCATTGCTCATTAACATGCAAAGTTACATTCGGCCTTAGCACACATCTTGCTAGCCGATTCTTCTCCATTTAGCAACCAATGCACATATGTGCTCACACAAAAATGCTAAAAAGGAGGTTCAAGAATCATCAAGCCATCATCACATGCATCATTAACAAGCTTCATATTTTGCATGCAATGGCATTAACACGACCTCCACCTAGGCCGAATCTTAACTCATCCTCATGCCTCATCACCACAACATCAAACATCAACCAAGAATGATGCATCCATGGTCAAGTGCCATTTCCATCACATAGCAAGATTTAGACCATGGGCTAGGTAGAACTCAAGCTAACAACTAAAACATGCATGCATCTCATGGAACATCATCAAACATACCTTAGCCTAGCTACATGCATGGCCGAATCTCTTCACCTTTCTTCTTCTTTCCTCCTTAAAATTTTTGGCCAAGGATGAACCAAAGGATGAGAAAATTTTTTCTTTGTTTTTCTTTCTAATTTAGGCTAAATGAAGGTGAGAAAAGGATGAACAAAGATCTTCTCCTCTCTTTTCTTTAGCTCACGGCAATGGGGGGGGGAAAGAATCAACTACACATTTTTTTTTGTGTATTCATCATACTCCTTTTCATTATTTAATTTCCATGCCTATTATTTTATTTTTTTCCACCCATGATGCACCAACAAAACATGTCTATGACATGTCTTGGCCATCAAACTTGGTCTACCATGCTTGTCATGGCCGGCCACTACTAGTAGGGGGGAATTTGACATGCAAGTCCCCCTTTGTCCACATGCACTAATAGGTCCTCACACATTGACCTATCACATTTTAGAATTTTCTCACATAAGTCCTATTGACTAAATTCACATGAAATCAACCAAATTGAAGCTTGAAATTTTCACACATTCATAATTACATATTCTAGACAATAAGTATCACATTCAAACATTTCGGTGACTCGGTTTAGCGGTCCCGAAACCACTTCCCGACTAGGGTCAACTTTGGGCTGTCACATGAATCCACCGGCACGACAAGACATCAAAGATCTACATCATATTGACTTGCAGGGGAGAACGGATGGGAATTGGCCTACATTCCACGCGCAGTAGATCAATATTAGAAACAATAGATATGAGTTTTTACCTACTCGCGAGGCTATTGTCGCACTTGAGTTAACCTGCTACCTAGAGTACATGCCATGGTTTAGGGTCCATGGCAAGCCATATCTGCTAGGTGAAGAGGTGAGGGTTAGGCAACCACATACGAGGAGGCCATGATGGGCACCTAAAAATCTAAGGCGAGGATTCAAGGAAGGAGCTTCCGAGGTGGGTCCATCATCTACACCTACTCAAGAACCGACACCGATGGTCACATCACCGGCATGTCAGTATGACTTGACTTATTCTGGTGCTTATACTAACCCGTCTTTTTTACACAAGCACCACATATTACACCACATTCTTCTACTTCTACTTTGATGTCAGGTTTTGCTTATGAACCTTTTTCCCCAGCATATTGCATGCCGTTGCCATCGACATTTCTAATTGGTTAGACTTTTCTTCAATTTCCATGTTGTCATGTATCCGAGTTGATGTCGGATGACCTATTAGTTTGTGACATAATGATCTATTGGGTAAAAACTTGAATGGAGCACTTGATACAGGTGGCCACATACGTTCTTCTGGGTTTGTACACTTCGTCCACAAAAATTCATGCGATCCAAACATTGATTGCAACATGCTGCAATTACATGAGCGCATGAAAAATGAAGTACATCAAATCTCTCACAATCGCAGGTCCATTGTCTCAGGTCTACACGGTACGCTACCTTGGCAATACCTTGGTCCGATCTATTAAACTATGTAACCCAAAACAATAGGTCTTTGCGCAAGTGACATACTGGATGCATACAGTTCACTCATGCTGTAGCCTTCCTAATTTCTTTCAGTACATCCTTGCTTCAAACGTGGCTGCCCTGGACGAGCTTTCAGTGCTTTTTTTCTGAAAGTGCACTGAAAACACGTCCTACGTGGAGCGTTTTCCCTCTAGCAATTTCAACTCCAAATTCCCCCCACTCAACCATTAAATGTCCCAAGATTCCCAAAATATATTTTCTGAACCGATCTTAACGTTAAAAATAATGCATTGAACCTATCTGAATGTTAAAAAATAATGCACTGTAAATAAAGATAAAAACTCAGTTGCATTAAAAAAATTCAAAAATTTAAAAAATTAAGATTTAATCAAACAAAGTAGTTCGAGTTCCGATTTTGAATTGAATTAAATTTTGCAATTTGAATAATTCAAATATACAATAAGTGTAAATACGATGCTTCTAAACATCGAATTAAATAATTATTAACTTTATTTCTCAAAAAATTATAAAAATTAAAATAAACCCTAAACTTTACATTTTAAAAATATAAAAAATACTACAAAACCCTAAACCCTACAATCCACAAAATCTTAACTCTACTTTAAGAAAACAAAACCCTAACATTAAAAAACGAAAAAATAAGGAAAACACTTCTCGGGAAATGTTTCCAGCTTAAGTGGCAAAAAGGGCTTCCATTTAAAAAGGTTTTCATAAAATTAATCTAGCCTCATAATTTTTCAAAAAAAAGACCTAATTTTTAATAAGTTTTTAATTTCGATATTTTTAAGAAATTCAATCATGATTTTTAGCGAGAAATAGTAACAAAACAATTATTATTGTTGGTAGCTTTCTAAGCGTTGTTGTTTTAGGAATTTTGAGTATATGTTATAGTTTCATTTTACGTAAATATGTGAATTTTTATTTAGTTGTTTTTGTTATAATTAATTATTTTTTACTGTATAATTATCTAGTTTTAATAGTTGAACTAATTATTTAATTAAATTCTATTAATTCTTAAAAAACTCTTTCTCAATTTCGAGTTTGCCTCTTATATAAATAAAGATATACTTATACTAGTATAAAAAATATACTTATACTAGTGTAAAATTATATTTGTTCTATACACCTTAATAAATTTTTTTTTACAATTAATTTTTTAATAATTCAATTATCATATTTTATGTTCTATTAATATAGATCATGCTCAGAAGTGTCAGTAAATTGAAAATTTATTATTAGTTTTTATAGGGATAAATTTTAAAATTATATATAAACTTTAATTTAATGTATAATTGTATATTTAAACTTTAATTTGGTGCAATTATACACGTGAAACTCTAATTGTGGTTCAAATGTATACTTTAAACTTTAATTTTGATTTAATCATACACATTTAAATAAATAAATACATCAATTTATTTTTATATTGGATGAATATAATTATTTATCCATGGAATATACAAGTATCAAATGATGTTATATCAATAATGGTGTTAATAATTTATAATAATTGGATCAAATCAAAATTTCATATATAAAATTATACAAAATTAAAATTTATGTATATAATTACAAATTACACCATAATTCATGTATCATTTTAGTGTTTTTCCCAAATGTAACAATTTTGAACCGTTAAACAATTCTTTACCAATGAACTGTATCCTATAAATAATGAACTGTATCCTATAAATATATTAAGTCATGATATTTAACAAACCCTAACTTAGGAAGGAATTGCTAACACGGATGGGTTGGCTTAATAAGTATCTTGATATTTGCCTGTTTTACACTAAAAGCAAGGTCATCATAATTTGTGGTTGTTGCACCAACCCCCTCAACAACGTAAAAATGCCGCCAATCTATTGTGCTTTTGCAATTGGAGGTGATGATTAGTTTTTTTTTTAAATAAAAAAAACTCAAAAATTACAAAAATAATTAAGGAGTGAATGCCTTGTCTCTATCCATAAGACTACGAGAACTTCCCGGAGGAGCGTTAAATACTTGCATATTAACTTTTTCAAACAAAGCTTACTTAGTTAGCTAATTCGCAACTTGATTTTGATCTCTCGGAATGTATCTGAGTATCCACTGATTTTTGTGGAATAAGATGTTATGAATGCGCCTAATTAGAGCAGAGTTAGAAGTTGTAGAAGAACTTCCAAGGATGGCTTTGACTACTTCCAAGCAATAAGATTAAATTAAGGTGGATACAAATATTTATTGTCAAAATATGTAATTTTCTTCACAAATTTAAAATTTAATTATTTTTATTTTTTTTAATTTTTTTTAAATCTAAAATTTAGATTGATTTGTTTTCTAAAAATAGATTGATTTATTAATATTGTTAATTTTTTTAAAACTTATTAATGTGAGATTTTAAAATAAAACAATAGTTATTTGGTAGTAATGTAATTAAAAAGTTAACATTATAATGAACATGAATTTAATAAAATAAACTAAAAAATAGTGAGATTAAATTCAGAGGTAGATTTAAGGGGGCTAGCAGGGGCTCCGCCTCCCCTAAAATGTAAAATTATTATTTAGGTCTTTAATTTTTTTTTTAAATTTTAAATTAGTAAAGGTAAAATTACACTTCGGCCCCCTTAAAATTAAAAAAAATTAATTTAATCATTTACAAATTAGAAAGATATAGACTATAAAAAATTTAAATTTCATTCGACTCCTAAAAATTTATTCTGCCTTCGCCTTGATTAAATTTATAAAAAAAATTGAGACTAAATTTTAAATTTAAAAAATATAAACTAGTGATATATTTTAATCTATGCTTAATAAAAGAAATATATTTTGAACAACATAATAATATAGTGATTAGTGCTCTTTGTTATCATTGATCAACGTTTAAATGTTGTTAATGTAATTATTCCAAAAAAATTTGTATCTTGACTTACTAAAAAAACAAAAGAAAAGAAAATACGGGTATATCTAAATTTTGTTTAGAAATTTTTATATATTTAAAAGATAATTTTTTAAAAGTATGTATGAATATTTGACCAACACAACTGTTAGATACGTAACTTTAAAGATAATGGAATATTGAAACAACGAAAATTGTGCACACTTATTTGATGGCTTGCATGAATTGTTTGATATAAATTTTTATATATAATTAAATATTAAAACACTTATCTATTGGAATCTAGTATGGCGATAATTACTAATTATTTAGGCGATACTATTTTGATAAATCCTATTTAAGCCTCTTTCTTTTTATCAATTGAAGCCAAATTTCCTTATATTAAGATCTAAATTGGTGATTTGATAAATCACGCTTTGTACCCATTATAAACATGTCAATCATATTACATATTTCAAATCATGAACATTTTACATATCTCAAGTCTTTACCTTATTAGGGTTAACTGTAACACCCCACACCCGTACTAACGCCAGGACAGAATACGAGGCATTACCAAACTTGAACACATACATTCTCACATTTTCGAGTCACCAAAATTAGGTCAAATTTAAAACTTTTTGATATTTATCAAGAACTTAATAACAAAGGCCTACGAGGCTCCAAGCGTTCATTCAAAACCATTCGGGAATGATTCGAATCTTCCCACAACTCGAAAAAATATTACTAGACACAGGGGCACACGTCCGTGTGGGAGGGGCAACACGCCCATGTGACCGATTCGACATGGTCGTGCTGTTGGCCCGTGTGGCTCACACGACCTAAGCAATATAGGGACACGCCCGTGTCCTCTACCCGTGTGGAATTAATTCTAAATTCACACCTACAGGGGTTTTCACATGGCCTGACACACGTCCGTGTCCCTGGCCTGTGTCCTTCACGCTGCCAAGGAACACACCCGTGTGCTAGGCCGTGTCCTTCACACGGCTGAGACACACGGCCATGTATCTGCCCGTGTGTTTGCTATCATGCATACTAACTTGCAAATTTTACGTGCAGGGGACACATAGACTAGACACACGGCCATGTGCCTACCCGTGTGGACAAAATGAGGCTATTTACCAAGCCTCTTTATCACCCTTACATACATAACTTGCATAAAATCATTCTATGCCACAACAAGGGTACATCACATAGCCAAAATAGCCACAATGGACAACATTTCATTTATGCAATTTACTCATCCATGAAAATATCAACTTCTATTTATAAATCAAAATGAATATTGACCATTATCCATGGCCTTATACAAAATGAAGGGATTTACCCCAAGTCAACACATTTGGCTATTTCTCAATGACATGTAACATTAAAGTCTAGTCCTATACATGCCATACACAAAAGAAGGGTTATAACTATACCAAGTGCTCCGGATGATAGTGTGATCGTAGTCTCCGACGTTCGTTGAATCCCCGAGCTATTTAGACGACACTGTAAGGAAATGGAGAAGAGAGGGGGTAAGCATAAAGCTTAGTAAGAAGCATAAAAATATATAACAATAACTTTACCATTTAACAACATGCTCTTAATACAAAAGTAGGCATAAGCATAACTTACTCGTCACTATCCAATTCCCATTATATAGCATATATCGAACTCCCATCTTATATATATATAACGAATAGGTACCTCTATTACTCACAACACGGTTATAATTTTCTCATGATCTTAAATTGTAACTATCACTGTTGAACCATTCAGAACACTACCAGATATTCATTAAGCCTCAAACATGGGGTAGGATGCCAATGCCATGTCCTAGACATGGTCTTACACTGGCTCATCTCGTAGCCGATGCATGTCCCAAACATGTCTTACATTGGCTTACATCTCAAGGCCGATGCATGTCCCAGACATGTCTTACACTAGCTCTCGTCTCAATGCCGATGCCATGTCCCAGACATGGTCTTACACTAGCTCACAATAACCCATATGTCATGGCATGAATATCTGATTTATTTCCTATGGTTCAACCGGGAATGTTACTATTTCAATTGTCTTCATGCATTCTCATTTCCACAATCAAGCAATTCATGCTAAATCAATTTAACACATATAATGACAATGTAGTTGTGCTATTTGCATAAAACTTACCTCGGGTTACAAAATATGGCGACTAGTCGGTCTAATCAATTTGCCGAGCCTTCCCTGTCTAAGTTTAGATTTTGAATTTCTTGATCTATAATAACAAAATTCACACCTTTAATCATTTTATCGATCTAGGCATTCAATAAATCTATATTTGGGCAAAATGACCATTTTGCCCCTAGACTTTTGTAAAATAACCATTTTACCCCTAGGTCCGAAAATCAATTTTTATGGAATTTCCTTATCATCCAAGCCTAACCTACCATTTGTCTCTCTTATGACAACCCTAAATATCCAATATTTCACAACTTTACTATCTATTTTACCAACTTTTACAAAATGGTCCAATTAGGGTTTTCGTGAGAAATCCTTTAACAAAAGTTGTTTATTAACCAAGAAAAATTTTAGAAAACAACCTATTTACTTTCATGGAAAAACCCTAGACTTTCAACTATTTTGCAAAATAGTCCCCCCATTTGAAAGCTCATGCTTCAATAGCGGATTTAACACATGGTATTATTTCAATAGAGGATATATTAATTTTTTTAACAAAATTTAGAAAATGAGCCAAGTAAAAAAATTCTTATGAAAGTAAAGTAATTTTCTGTATGAGAATTTATGAAAATAATATTAGAAGTGAAAACGTAAGGAAAAGACCAAATTGTAGCTTTTGAAAAGTTTAAGGACTAAGTGAAAATTTGACCGAAAAAGGAAAAGTGAGTTATTATTGATGGATGAGCTGACATAAGTATAAGTTCAACTATGTATTGCCATGACGAAAATCACTTTTGGGGCTAAATTGGAAAAATTAGAAAGTGTAGGGACTAAATCATACTTTTTTTTGTTTTTGACCACAAAGAAGGTAAAAGCATAATTTTTGTCGTTAAAGGATCATTATAAATATTGTAAGTGAATTATGAGATTTGGGATTTACAATTTCCTATCATTATGAAGAAATCACATAAAGGGTAAAAAAGAGGCGAAATGATAATTTTGCTATAAAAATAGTAAATTGGTCATTTCTCAAGTATTTAATGACTAAAATATTACATAGATGATATATTTGATAATAATTTTTCATAGACTACTTGGATCTTAATATAAGGAAATTGGGCTTCATTTGGTAATTTGGACTTGAAATTTGGTATGTGGTCTTGGAGGGCACATTTGTGTGAGTTTTAAAGTAAAGAAAGAAGAGAAATCAACCCTTATCTGCCTCCTACAAGCTACTTTTGACCAACCACTTTCTACATGGGTCCTCTCCATTTTTCTTCACTTTTCATGTTTTCTCTTTGAGATTTTTCAAGAAACTCAAGAAAGCGCCCATATCAGATGACAGATATCTCAGTGGTGTCTCAGAGGAAATCCAGAAGTAAAACATCACTCATATGCACCAGAATTAACGGTAACAGAAACAATATAATCTTCATGTTTACTAAGTAGATCAAAAACTAATAGGATCAGAATACCAGCATCACACAGATTCTATCGTCGATCTTTTCTTTCAATAAAATGAAATAGGGTACCAGAGAAAGATATAATAATGTCGATTGTAACCCGAATAGCCCAACAATGCTTTCATATATCAATATATATAGATGACGTTCTCATATGATAAGAATTTTCATTTGAAATATACAGTTACACATACCTCTGAGGATAAATGTACACATAGAATGCCCAGAAGAAAACGTAGTAACTGCCCGACTATAACCACTGCACTCAGCTATCATTTCAATTCAAACATTATCCTACTGTCTAATTCTATCATCACTGATTTCACAATATCCCGTTACTAACTGAAATCAATTCAGAAGAACTTCCAGTTAATACGTTCTTTAGACATCATACCTAAATACTTTCATCTCATCGAATTCAACTTCTTCTTTAATAATGAATTGGCATATTATGAATGGCCTTCAGCATGATCCAATATCTTTTCTGTTACTGTCTTCACTTGCGGACTCATTTTCTTATCTGATCACAATACTAATCTTTCAACCATGAAACTATGTAATTTCACACTCGTAAGCGTATTTAATCCATATAGTACGGATCTCATTACAATGCTTTACCGATGAGGGGGTGAGGGTTGTAAAGCCAACAATTTTAACTCTTACGTAAGCATGCACATCACACATACTATTATGAATGAACAGTTCATTACTAATTTCGCATTCTCAAACATCTAGCAATCATTTACTTATGATCACTTTGTACTTAACACATAGCTCATATGCTAAATCAAATCATAAATTCCAAATCAAAATATTCACACAACAATCATATACCCAACATTACAACTCATATACTCATATAATTATAACATTTATCAATAGCAGAATATCATGCATTCTGATTCATACCTTTTATGAGTTTCAACTCATCACCAATAGATTTTCACTCAAACGTTTGAGTATAACATTCTGTACTATCAGAATTAGCTCGGTTGGAAAGCATATCGGTCTTACAAAACAATTTCGTTAGAGCCGGGAGATGTCACACTATCACGAGTAGTAATATGACATGTATAGCTAGACTCACATATGCTAGGTTAGTCTGAGAATCGACTAAACTATAGCTCTGATACCACTAAATGTAACACCCTTCACCCGTATCCCTCGCCGAAATAGGGTTCGAGGTGCTATCAGATTTAAACTCAACCATTTATATAAAACCAGGCCATAAAAAAATTTTTGATCAATTTTAAACTTTTCGTACACGCGTATATTATCCTATAATCGGGCTTACAAGGCCCCAAAACATTCATGAGGCATTATTAAATATTTACCAATATCTTAGTCTTGTATCATTTACTTACTCAACAATAAATCACAATTCAAATTCTAAATATACATGCTATAAATCACATCACAGGAGATAATAACATACAAGCATATGAATAATCAAACTACTTTAATAACAATCCAAAGTCTTTGGCTTAATCATAATATTACATACTAAACTTTACAATCCTATACATACCATAGACTCGAAACACTAAGATTTACTTACGCTGATAACGTAGACTCGACAATGTGATGATATCTCTGACGGCCTCCAACCCGAGCTAACCTGGCAACCCTAGGGAATATGGGAAAGAAAAGGGGAGTAAGCTTTACGCTTAGTAAGTTCATAAGAAAACAATAAGCAACTCATTAACAAGTTTTATCAATGTTTACAACATAATCACAAATTCACTACAAGTTGTCTTCCTGAGCAACACTCACTAAATTATTTATAACTGGAGCTACGAAACTCCAAATCAATTGACGTTAATTTTCCTTGAACATAGACTCATATATCTTCCATCCATAAAATTCTTAGAATTTTTGGTTTGGCCAATAAATACCAGATTTTTCTTAAAGTTTCCCTTATTTCACTGTTTGACTAATCTGACCACTCTTCACTACGAATAAAATTTCTCATTGTACAGAGTTCAAAATATGTTCTCATTGATTTTATTTGAAACTAGAATCATTAAGGAGTCTAAGAATATAAATTTTATCTTATAAAATTTTTTGTACAAATTATAATGATTTTCTAAAAACCAGAACAGGGGACCCCGAAGTCATTTGACTCTGTCTCCGGCTACTTCAAATATCTCATTATCAGCAATTCTTTTCTTACACGGTTTCTTTTATAAGAAACTAGACTCATTAAAATTTAATTACATAATTTATTCAGCTTCTAACTCAACTCCCACAATTTATGGTGATTTTCCAAAATCACGTTACTGCTGCTGTCCCAAGCAGATTTATTACAAATTTACTCTTTCACACATTCTTTGCATTCACATTATTTAAACATGTATATCACCAATCAATTTCATCACATATCTATAATTTCACTTAAGCATAATCTCAATACAATACATCATGCTCAATGATTCGCACACAACCGTTCAAATTAGCAATTATAAGATGGTTTCGCACATAGCCCACCCTTATCGATAATTTACGATGGTTTTACCCTTACTCACATATATGACATAGGCAGTTAAATACTTCAGTGTCAACTTTAATTCAACCGAATTCAACCATTGTACCGTTTCATAACCACAGTTACTTTCGTCATTCATATCTAAATGGTATTTCACATAATTCATATAACCTTTCACCATGACCGAATACACACATACACATATGACATCTTCACCTATGCTTCTCATTTCACATTCATGATTCAATTCCAATCGATCTAACATGCATAAGTATATATATCACATACCTGGCCAACTTAATGTATTGAACGAATTCAATTGCCGATTTAACCCAAGGTCTCATAGTCTTAGACTTTTATCAAATCACCGGCATTTAGCCTGCTAGGTTTTAAACCCGAATTCATCACCGGCACGAAGCCTGCTAGACTTTAAGTCTGAACTCATTCACCGGCATTTCGCCTGCTAGGGTTGAAGCCCGATATCATTTCATCGGCATTATAGCCTGCTAGGCCCGAAGCCCGATATTATCTCACCGACATTATAGCCCGCTAGGCCCAAAGCCCGATAATATTATTCACCAGCTTAAAGCTTGCTAGGCTGAGGCCCAAATATCACATTTAGATAAACAATTCACCTGTTCTTTTATACTTTCATAACTTATACTTCAATTACGTATAACTGAAATGCATATCTATGAACAAAGATTTTCATCCTTTCAACCACAAAGGGTTTAATTTCCACATTGGAACACATATCTTAGTACATCATTTAATAGTATCAAAGTCGACTAGATATGCTAGTCACGTACGGCTCATAAATTTAATTTAATATTCATTCAACACAAAGAACATATGTATATATATATGCAATCAAACATCTTCTTAATTATGATTATTCAACTCTTAAGCATATAACATGATCAAACACAAATACTTAAGAACTTACCTTGGATTTAATCGAATAACTACAGATTGACTAATCGACTAGTTTCGCTTTCCCTTTATCCAAAATTGGCTCCTTATGCTCTTGAGCTTGGATTAAACAAATTTAACTTATTGTTAATCAACTAATCAAGCATTGTATTATGAGCATATTCGACTTTCACACATATTAAACATAGTAATAATCATGCACATTATAATCGAAGTGCAATTAATCCCATACACAAAAATATACGACACTTCATTTCCATCTACTTATATACACGTATCACATAAGACCATTTCATACTTTCTATCACCTAAATAACCAACAAATTTTCCAATTAATTTCTTAAGTCCACATTCGGCATCTATATCCACAATAACACATTAGCCGATTACTATAAATCATCTAATTCAACTTTCAATAATCTCACTTTGCAAACAATCACTCATTTCATTCACCAAAATGTCATTCGGTAATTATTCAAATAGAATTATCGTTTAAACATTTTTCACCTAAATCACACATACATATCATGCTAGCACATAACACCAATACCCGAATAACATTTTAAACACTTATTCAATTCATTAACTATTTGATCATTCGGTAATTATATCTCTCATTCAAGCCTTATTTTAAACTACCATGTACAATTCTTGCATTATACTCTAATAGCCGATTACCATCTATCTATCTAACCACAACTATCCTTATTGATCAAGCTCAACTCATCTATCATCACATTTAATACCAAAAACATCAAACACCTTGAAAGACACTCACACAACTCATATATTTCACAATTTCACATTTTAACCACTAAATTTCCACATTTCACAATTTAATCCAAAATTGACATTTTTACCAAAATTCACTTAACAAAACTTATTAATCTAACATCAAAGATTTATTTTCTATCATTAAACATCAAGATACTCAAACATTCAATAATGGCATCATCCAAATACTTTAACAATTTTAAAATTAGAGGTACGGGCTAGCTAGATTACGAAGCAACGATCTCAAAAACGTAAAAATCACTAAAAATCGAGTCAATATGGACTTACCAATTTAACATGCAATGGCCAAATACTTTGAAGCTTCAATGGCTTCTTTTTCTTTTAACTTTCGGCAATAAATGATGAGAATGAAGCCAAATTTTTATTTTGTTTTATTTATTAAAACACTTATTAGCTATTTTACAATATTAACCTTCAAAAACATTTAAAACTACTCCAACTACCCTTCCACTATCATCCATTAACACAAACATGGTCTAATATTCTTATAAAGACTTTCACTTTAATAAACCATAGCTATTAGACACCTTAATTAATAGCACACAAGTTTTAAACTTTACGCAATTTAGTCCTTTTTGTTTAATTTACTATCGAAATGATAAAATTTTTCAACGAAACTTTAATACCATCTTATTGCCACTCCGTAAATATTTATAAAAATATTTACGACTCAGTTTATAGAAACGAGATTCTGATACCTAATTTTCTAAACCCACTTGACCTTAAGGTCATACCACTTGAACTTAATAAATCGCTTATAAAACGAAAAACACAATATCAAAAACATTTTTAAAATCACAATTAACTTGTAAATATTAAATATAATATTTACAAACCTACTCGTCAGATTTAGTGGCCCCGAAACCATTCTTCCGATTAACCCTAAAAATGAGCTGTTACAGTACTGGGCAATAGAAATAGGAGTTGTCCCTGGCAGCAACTCAATACCAAACTCTATCTCCCTTTCTGAAGGTAATTTGGGTAATTCCTCAGGAAATACGTCTGGATACTCACATACTATCGGCACAGACTCAATCTTCAATTCAATTTCCTTAGTGTTCATCACAAACGCAAGGTAGGCTTCATATCCTTTCCTCATATATCTCTGGGGAACCATTGCCGTGATTACGATCGGCGGCGAACCCAATTCTCTTGATTCAACTCGTAAAATCTCACCATCCGGGCATTTCAACTTAATATACTTACTACCACAATTCACAATTACCTCATGAAGGGCTAACCAATCCATACCAAGTATTACATCAAATTCATCAAATGGTAACAATATAAGGTTAGCCGGAAAACAATGACCTTGAATCTTCAAAAGACAATTTTTACAAACTTTATCAACTAGGACTGATCTGCCTAGTGGGTTCGACACTCTAATAATATCTTCCGTAAATTCAACAGGTATGTTCATACTAGATGCCAATCTCATACAGATATATGAATGCGTCGACCCCGGGTCAATTAAAGCAAGAATACTTATATTAAAAAGGGAGAAGATACCCGTAATAACATCAGGAGTAGCGGCTTCCTCTCGGGCACGCATTGTATACATTCTTGTCGGGGCTCGAACCTCTGGTTTTGTAGTGTCTTTAGTCACAACTCGACTGCCACTAACACTCCCTGGGTATCTCGGAGGTCTACCCCGTGGAATAGGAGTACTCAATTTCGGGGTTACATCCACTTCTTTTTCAACTCGCTTTGGGCAGTCTTTGAGGAAGTGATCAAAAGAACCACATCTGAAGCACTCGCCGCTCTTCATTCGGTACTCTCCGAAGTGAAATTTGTTGCAGCTCTTACACTTTGGTTTTTGATCATCTACGCTCCCCACACTAGTCTCTATCAGGGAGGAAATCTTTTGACCTCGTCGCTTAGAGCTTCTTGATCTACCCGAATATCCCACTTATGAAGTGGAGCATTCATGTAAACTCCTGGCTTTCTTCGTGGAGAACGAGAGTGTTTTATCGCTAGACCTCTTGCTCGTAACTTGAGCCTCTCTCTTAGCTTGTTTTCTTTCATTATTAAGTTCCTGAGCCCTCTTGGCTCGACCGGCCAATGTGATAAACTCCTGTATTTCCAAGATCCCAATTAACAACTTGATGTCCTCATTCAGACCTTCCTCGAAGCGTTTACACATTTCTGATTCAGTTTGGACCCATTCAGTTGCACACTGACTCAGTCGTACGAACTCTCTCTCGTATTCTACTATAGTTTTGCTACCTTGTTTGAGTTCCAGGAACTCCTTTCGCTTCAAGTCCAAAAACCGCTGGCTAATGTACTTCTTCCTAAACTCTACTTGGAAGAAATCCCAAGAAATATTTTCTTTCGGCACTACCGAGATACGGTCTTCCACCAATTGTATGCAGTATCCTTCAAAAGGGACACATCACACTTCAAACACTCTTCTGGTGTGCATAACAAATCATCTAGCACCCTTGTAGTGTTCTCGAGCCAGAACTCGGCTCTTTTAGCGTCATCATCAACTTTCGCTCTGAATTCCTCAGCCTCATACTTTCTAAGCTTATCCACAGGGGCTTTACCGATTTTCACCGGGGCCATACCTCGTGGCACATCTTCATCAGGTTGGTTAGGGGGTGGGGAAGGTCTCAGTATATTGGGGTAATTTCTTAGATAATCCCCAAACCACTCATCCATCATATAAATAAGGCAGCTCGGGCCTCTTCTCAGCCTTTTGACATCAGCCTTCTACTACTACTAGATACTGCTCGTTGTACGGGAGCTGGAGCATGGCTTTCAATTCCCTCAGACTCATCTTGTGCTTGATTGGAAGACATTTACTATATTCAAAACAATTTAAACAATTAGGAGACCTCACACTATCAACATGCAAACAATGGCATGTATAGCGAACTTTATCAATCCTCTATGGTAGTCCTAGAACTGGCTAAATCATAGCTCTGATACCAATAAATGTAACACCCCTCACCCGTATCCAACACCGAGACAGGGCTCGGGGCATTACCAGACTTAAACATTCATAAACATACAAAACTGGTTACTAAATTTTGGCCAAAATTTAAAACTTTTAGAATGTATACTACCGTCCCTTAAACAGGCCATCGAGGCTTAAAACTTACTTTAAAGCGGTTTGGGACAAAACTAAAAACATTTAGGAAACTTTGGACGACTAAATGAATTTCTAGCTTGGGAGGGCCATACGCCCATGTATCGTAGGGCATGGCCGTTCCCTCACCTCGTGTCCAAAACTTGAGCATTCTATTTTATCAACATGGCTTAGGCACACGCTCGTGTGACCTACCTGTGTGTTAATTTGATTTAAAGTTCTAGGTGCAGGGGAAACACAGTCACAGCACATACCTGTGGAAGGAAACCGTGTGTCACACACGGCCTAGACACATGCCCGTGTGTCTATCCATGTGAACTTTGTTGGACTATTTTCCAAGCCTAGGTCACCCTTTCCTACCTCTTATACATATAAATTTCCAAGATTGAGAGAAAACATGACTTTACACTTATAAATAATCTTAATAAGACTCCTAGAGTGGAAACCTCATATCATTGGTTTCACACAAAAAGGTTATTTCCCATTTAGTATTCATGGGTTCTTATGTCATTATATTACATTCTAGAACTTGGCTCGTTTTGAAACTCATTGCCACTTGTAGCATTCCATCATAATAGGGCATGAACATGCAGATAAAGGTAGCTCATAGCTTACTTTCAAATACGCCATTTTCCATGGCCTTATACAAAAAGATGAATACATCCTTTCATGCCTTCATTTGGAAATTTAAATGACACATATGACAAAATACTCAAGACCCTATACATGCCATTAACAAAATAGTAGTGTCTTTATACCAAAGCTTGACTAGTTGATAGTGGTTGACTTTCCAATCATCTTCCAATCCTTATGAGTCTTCGAACTCTGAAAAATAGGGGAAAAGAGAGGGAATAAGCATTTTCATGCTTAGTAAGCTCGAATAACTGGAAAGTAAACTTACCGAGTAATTAGCATACATCCATACTTAAGTTATGAATTCATCCAATATAAAATGATTTCCTATCACATGCACTCAATCAATGAGTTAGTCACATAATCATGTATCATGAAAATTAACTAGATGAGCTCACCATTCAATATTTCATCATGTATGTGCATCCCATATTATTTTCGTTGAGTTTCCAAGAAAACTCGATGGAATACCCATTATCCGTTAATTCATAGGAATGATCGTTCCATGTATGCACTTCCGCAAACCCCACATCGTATGGCAGGATTTCCAGTCCGGCTAAATCCCCTATATCATGAACTTGTAAGGTGATGTCGAGATTACCAGTCCAGGCTAAATCTCTTATAGTGACAACACCCTTAATGAGCTCGGATCTGAATTACCAGTCCAAGCTAAATTCAGACCCTAATCAGATTACCCGCCTGGGCTAAATCTGTAATGCACATATATTCTTCGGGAGGCTTGATCATTCAAGGAACACCCGTCAAAGCTAGATTCCTTTTCTTACTTGAGATCTTGAATTACCTGTCCGGGCTAAATCCTTACTGCAACACATGCAGGATCTTAGTTCACATGTCAATGAGGGGTTATCCATTGATTTCCCTTTGTCAACCTCAACCGAGATATCTTTCACATGTTATCATCAATATAGATTTCTATTGTATTTCATGCCAATAATATATGCAATCACCAAACATTCATAAAGCATACAATTATGCATTTTAAGGGCTTACTTCAAATTATCCGAACTTACCTGGTATTCTTTTCGGGATTGAGTTTCGGTTATTCTGAAACTTTACGTTTACCATAATCGACCTTCGGAGTTCATTCTTCGGGGTCTATAACAACAAATTAATTCATTAATACCCCACATTATACATTTCGAGTTTAATATCTACCCCCAGTCCAAATGACCATTATGCCCCTAACCTTCGTCATTTTTACAATTTAATCCTTAGGCTCATATAATGAAACACATGCAATTTCTATCTTCCCCATTTCTACCACACATTTACATCTTTTACAAATTAGTCCCTATAAGGGTTTCTCATGAAAACTAGCTTAGAAAAGATGTTTATCACACCTTTATCTTTCATATTCCTCCATAATCCATCAAAATACAAGCAACTCATGCATGGGTAAATTTTCAAACATGAACCTTAGCATGAAATATGGGTAGAAATGGAGAGAGCAAGTTACCGGAATTTCAAAAATACAAAGAACATTAAAAACGGGGCTTGGGAGCACTTACTATTGAGCTTGGAAATGTTGGAAACCCTAGCTATGGTGTCTCTTCAATTTTCGGCAGCCATGGAGAAGAAAATGGCTGATTCTGGCTTGATTTTTCCCATTTTATTCATTAAGATGACAAATGAACGAAATGCCCTTATACCCTTTCTTTAAAATTTCATCCATGCAAGCCCATTTTTGTCCAAAAATTTAGAACTTGAGCAAATTGATCTCCAAGACCTTCAAATTCATAATCTAAAGCAGTTTCATACAAATTGCTTCCAAAATCCATGTTTTAGAATTTATTCAATTTAGTCCGTAATTTCCAATTGGACATCTTATACTTAGAATTTCTTCATGAAACCTTAACACATGTATATACTCATATTCTAAGCCTCATAATAATCATAAAATAAACATTTTGATGTCGAGTTTGTGGTCCCAAAACCACTATTCTGACTAGGCCTTATTTCAGGATGTTACACTTTATCAACCAAAACACTTTTGCCTAAGGGGTTCGAGATTCTATTTACGAATTCAGTGGAATCTATAGGCAAAGTCTTACTATGTACTAAATTCATACAGATATAAGAATGCGCTGATCCAGGGTCTATCAATGCAATCACCGAAGTATCATAAAAAGTAAAAGTACCAGTAATCACGTCTGGTGACGAAGCTCCCTCACGAGCTCGGATAGCATAAGCTTTAGCAGGTGCTCTGGCCTCAGATCTAATAGCAGTATCCCTAGTAGCTCTTTGACCACCACTAACATTTCTCATATTTCTAGAAGGTCTACCTCTAGCTGAGGTGTTGCTCGGTCTCGGATTCTGTACATTCTCTTGCTCAGCAGGTTCAGAACAATCTCTTACAAAATGGTCTAGAGATCCACATCAGAAACAGGCTCAGTCATTCAATCTGCAATTTCCCGGATGTCTTTTACCACAGTGTTTACATTCAGGTCTCTTACATCGGGCATTCCCGACACTTGCAACAGAAATAGAAGGGACTCTGAAGTTCAAATGCGATCTAGCTCGATCTCGATTCGGATGTCCTGCTTTAGCATTTGGACGGCTTTGATAATCTCGAAATTTCTTTGACAAGACTAAAATAGTCTACTCGAAGATCTCTTTCTAGCATCTCTAGTTTTAGAATCAGCTTTTCATTTCTCTTTACTTAATTCTTTAGCTTTACAAGCCCGCTCAACGAGCACTACCATTTCTTTAATCTCCAAAATCCAAACTAACAAACGAATATCTTCGTTTAGTCCATCTTCAAACCTTTTACACATTACTGCTTCATTCGATACACATTCTCGAGCATACTAACTCAATCTCACAAATTCACGTTCGTATTCAGTGACAGACATACGACCTTGTTTAAGCTCGAGAAACTCTTTGTGTTTTTGATCGATGAATCTTTGACTGATATATTTCTTTCAGAATTCAGCTTCGAAGAAATCCCACGTAACTCGTTCTCTCGGAACCACAGATATTAAGGTTTTCCACCAATGGTACACCGTATCTCTCAGAAGTGAAGCGACACATTTCACACATTCTCAGGATTCAGAGAATTTCATCAAACACTCTTATCGTATTCTCTAACCAGAATTCGGCTCTTTCAGCATCATCATTCGTTGTAGCACGGAACTCTTCAGCTCCATACTTTCTAATCTTATCAACTGGTGGTTTACTCAACTATACCGAATTCACTCGTGGCATATCAGAAGTTTGAGGAGGATTAACCAGGGGTGGAGGTTGTTGTACAGTCGGATTGGTTCTAATGTAATGGGTGAACCATTCATTCATCATCTGATAGAAAGCTTGCTTAGCCTCACCATCACGGCTTCTACTAGTCGGTCTAGAATCAGCTTGCACCGTCCCTTGCACGGGAGTAGGCGCATTACTTTCTACATCGTCAGCTACAGCTCTATCGGGATCCATTTGGTATATAAAAGCACATTTCAATATCAGGGGTTATCACACTATCATAGATTCAAATATATGGCATGTATAGCTAGACTCACATACACTATGGTAGTCTTAGAACCAACTCTACAGCAAATTTGTCAGCACCTCCACATCTCATTGCCAGTCCCACCTCACGAACCATCTAGCGATGACGATGTTTAAAAACATTTATTTATTATTTTATGTTTTTAATTTTTATTAAAACTACTTTTTTTATTTTTATTAGATTTTATAAATTTCATTCTTAATTATTAATTCTGGTTATTTCTTTTTGAGTAATTATTCTTCCTAATATCCTTTAAAAAGTTCATGATTTTATCACAGTTATATAGAGCTTTTAAGCTTATCATCACATAGGAACTAAAACTCCACTGGGAAAGGTTCTCTACGACTGCCATGTCCTGTTCGCCCATGACCATAGCTACCACTAGAGATAATATCCTTTTGGTTCAGGACTTATGGCCTAATAAATCTCTACGACCGCCGGAGTATCCTCTTCCACTCTCGAACCAATTACTCTCTACAACTCCAGTTCGTGGAATTCATCATACATGAAGTTTTACTTCTCTCTCTGCCTTTTTTTATACTCTAATATCTATCTTTGTACATTGAGGGCAATGTACATCTTAAGTGTGGGGGGTATTTATTTATTATCAGAAAAATCCCTGAATGACTTCCTTGTTCTCTTAAAAAGCTCTCATATCATATTTAGGATAAATTTTGATTGATTTATGATTTTGATTGATATATCTTGAATTAAAACATAGGCATTTATGCATTGATTGTTTAAACTTTAAGACAATAGAGAATCAAGCATGATAAGTTGATTTTTAAGAATTTAAATATTAGGTTATTTCCCCAAAGTTTAGGTATTACTTTGAGTTGGGATTCACAAGTTTTAAACATCAAAAAGCCATAATTTTTGTGAGGTTTTTCAGCCTTTTGAGCATCTATTAATTCTTTCATGCTCACTTTTATTATTGCTTTGAGTGCGTCAGTAGTGAACTGTTATTCTAGAACTTGCTTGATTATTCATGTTGAGACCACACCATTTGATTTGATATGTCAAAATGATTAAAGCACTTAGGATTAACCCACTCATGCAATGAAAAGCCTACCTCCACCATTAACCCCTAGTGAACCCCCTTGAGCCTAACAAGCCATTTCTTGTATTACCCTTAATATTAACCTTTAACCCATTATTGTTGAAATCCCCTAAATTAATTTAAGCCCCATTTTTGTCGAGATTTGAATTGAAATAGTTGCTTAGCTATGTTTTATTCTACCCTATAATTTAGTGTATTCTTAAAAAAAAACATGTATACATATTAGTAGTGATCTTCTGTTTGTAAGCTTCAGAAGTTAAATTCCTTAGTCTAAGAAGAAGCTCTGTTGTACGCAAGTGATGATTAACTCTTTTTCTAGTTAGGTAATTTTTCAATTCAATCTCGATTCTAACCCTTTCTTTCAGCTTGTGACCACACCCCCTAACCAAACTTCATTACAACCCTCTAAAGACCTTTTGATTGATGTATCATCTTAAATTATAGTGGTGGAGATTTGATTTTCATGTAAGCCTATGGTAATGACTTTTCATTATTGACTCTTGAGTGCTTCATTTATTGTCCTTAAACACCTCAAGTGATTTGAGTGAATCTGTAGTAAGGATGTGAAACTCTGTGGTATTCTGAATCAAAGGTAATTACTTAAATGAGGAGAGACACCTATGTTTGCATGACTAAATACTCAACTTGGAATGTTTGAGACTTTTATGTTCTTTTAGTTGAATTTTCAATGTATGATTACCTATGGATTATTCTGAGATATTATCGATAGAAATTATAAGTTGAGAAGAATTTATTTTGATTATGAGTTGTGAATTTTGCTTGAGGACAAGTAAATGCTTAAGTGTGGGGGTATTTGATAAACCGTAATTTATGCATATTTTTTTACCCCATGTTTAACGCATTTTATGGATGATTTTCCATTATAATTGGTGAATTTGATGCTCCTAATGCTTTAATTTCATGTTTTACACTTAGGAGAGCATAGAAGAGCGAAAGGAATGAGAAACGGGCCAAAAATGGAGAAAATGGGCAAAGTACGAAATCAACACGGCCTGGACCTCCTCACACGGGCAGTTCACACGGCCGTGTCAATTTGGCAGGCTCAAGCACGGCCTGAAGTAATCGCACACGGGCATGTCCCTACCGAGCCCAAGTTGAATCCAATTCGGAAAAGGCTAATTTTGAGGGCTTTTAGGCATTCCAAAGCCTATAAATACACCCTAGAGAAGGAAGAAAAGGGGAGGACAGAGTAGGGGGTAAGGAATTACTCCAAGGAAGCCGATTGATTCATCATCAAGACTGAAGATCTCTCCTCAATTCCACTTCAGGAGTTTTGGGTTTTCTTTATGTTTTGTATTCTTTATTATTCTGAGATGTTTTCTTATTTAATTTTGAACTAAATACCTTAAATACCTAAGGGGAATGAAACCTAAGATGAATCTTGTTATTATTTTCTGAATTGTATGATAAATATTTGACTTGTTCTTAATTCTTGTTTTGATATCCCAGGATACCAATTCAAGATAAACTTTTATTCAGAGGAGGAATAGACCCTGTTTAAGAGTACATTTGTCATAATTAAGTGGAGTTGATTCGCGCCTAGACATAAGGTGGCAAGATTTTGCAGGATTAAGGTGAAACCTAATAAGGGGATCCATAGATTGAGTTAATGCAATCCTAGAGTGTTAATTAGAGAAAAGTCTCGGTTATTCAATCTAGGGATTAGATGTTAGTAGTCTTGAATAGGGATAATAGCATAACTTAGGGATCTTTACGGAACAAGTTAAATGAATAAATTGTCCGATTCGGAGCCAGAATAACAAGTATAGTCTAGGTGGATTTGTCCTTAGGTATTGTCTTCATTCAATCATTTTTTCCAAAAGCAATTCCCCAATTCCATTTTCTGTGCATTCTTAGTTTAGATAATTAGTTAGTTAAAACAAAAACCTCTTTATTCTTAGGCTAGATAATAAAAAAACAATCATTACTAGTACTTTTAGTTCCTTTGGGTTCGACAATCCGGTCTTGCTAAAACTATACTACTGTTCGATAGGTACACTTGCCTACATCGTGATAATAGTTAATTCAAGAACGAGTAATTATAAATATTTAAAACCTATCACGAAATCACACAATTAGCATGGCAGGGACTTGCTGAGGATTGAGCGGGGATGAAGGTTGTGGCACAACTAGATTAGTTCGGATATATTGAGTGAACCAATCGTTCATCATTTGGTAAATAGCTTGTCTAGCCTCTCCCTCACGGTTACTCATAGTAGGTCTAGAATCGGATGGCGCTGTCCCTTGAGCAGGAGCAGGTACATTACTCTCAACATCGTCAGCTACGGCTCGTTTAGGATCCATTTACTATATAAAAGCACATTTTCATTGTCAGGATTCATCACACTATCGCAGTTCATAAATATGGTGTAACACCCCTATCTTGTAACCGTCGCCGGAATAGGTAAGGGGCATCACCAGACTTGTAACTCATGCCAGATCAGTAAAATTTTGAACATTTTCTTGAAGTAAAGATCATTCAATTGGATAATTGCTAGACACAACCAGGGATAAAATTTAAAATAAAAAAAAACTTATAAAAGTAAACATTCAAAAGATGTCATATTTGCATAGCTTATATACATTAACCAAAATATCCTCCCACTACTAGTCTATTCTATACATGCCATAAGATAATCCAAAACATAGTAGTACAAAACAGTGGATAGTGATAGTGTGACTAGTTGCTGACGATCCCCGAGCCTGTAGCTTCCAAATGAGATCTATAAAACAGAGGAAACCAAGTAAACGGAGTAAGCATTACAATGCTTAGTAAGTTTTAAACAGTGTCAACAGATAACAATCAAATTATAACATAGTTGTTCGTATTTTTATTTCACTCTTCCTTCGGGCATACCATCCCTTTACCGAATATGCACATCTCATCATATATAATAGGCAGATCAATTCTCACTTGATAGTGATCTCTTATAAACATAGGTACATTACATATTTTCACCAACTTTCCACATTGACCAAACGCACAATAATCATAGAACAGTCTTATTGCTTTACTCACATATGCATCACATAACGACCTTGTGATTTAGTCCAAATCAAGCTTAAATATAATCTCAAAATACATTCCTGACCAACTTAACGCATTGAACGTATTTATTACCAATTGTTACTGTGAAGTCGTATAATCTTATGCTTTACTCGAATCTTCAGCGAAACCTTTAGCTCGAATAGTCCCCACACGTAGTTATCGGGTCTTACCCGGACAAAATCTCCACACGTAGTCATCGGGTCTTACCCGGACATAATCTCCACACGTAGTCAGGTCTTACCCGGAATATATTTCCAAGTTTCATGTACATTTAATCACATGTTACAACATTCACATCGACTGTCATATTTGTAATTCATTTGCCTCATCAAATAGCTATTCGTTTACTTTCTCTTTTCCCCTATCCGACTTTGATCCTCTTTGCTCTTAAGCTTAAGTAAAACAATAGATTTGCTTAAGTACTTAACTAATATTATTCACTTAACAATCACATTTGGCAATCACATATCATTTAATCTATATCTAAAACAATAGATTTCAATATGTATCATATTTAATAAAACATGCCATGACTCGATTTCATGCTTATTTAATTTATATCTAATTCACATTCACAAGCAATGAGTCACTTAATTTATCTTGCTTCCTTATACATGAATTTAATCATATTGCCGAATGTCCTTATGTGTACATGGTACATACATAAGGCATATATATATATATAATATATGACCATTACAATTTAAACATTTAATCATAATCGGCAAGCTTTATTTCAACTATTTAAGGTGCAAACCAATTATGTTATTCATTAACATTTCGTCATATTAAATCTTTGATTAACCAATTTAACACATACCAAAATCCAATCATACATCTAACCTTCATCTCAATACTAAACCGTGTTACAAGATTATACATTACACTAAGCATATCATTAAACATACCTATTCAATTTAGCTAATTTCATAGCCGATTAATCACCTTACCCCACATTACTCAATGCCGAATATTAACCCAACATCACAAGCATAATCACCAAGAAACTTACCTTAATACACATTTTATCCCATTGCCGAATACATATATATCATCAAACAAATATTTATTCACATAACAACAATTCATTCACATCTCTATAAATGATCATAATCGGACAATATAAACAAATCAACTAGTTTAGCATTCAAATTCTTCTAACCATTCCTTAATCACTTACTCAATGAACAACAATCCAAGCACATCAAAGCATAGTCGAATGCATCATTCTTCTTAAATTCATATTCGAACACTCAATTATACCTTAACTTATCCATTTCTTTCATTTAAACAACCCACATAACTTATTCATTCATGAACACATTCGGTACTATGCATGTTTACAAAAATTTCTTGGCACCTTTATCACATTTTCACAATCGGCATAACCATGTTACCAATCTAATACATCAAAATTTACTTATCCAAGACTACATTCAGCATATATATTCACATAAACACAATAGCCGAACTCTTCATGAAGTTACCGAGACTCATCATTTGCCATTTCACACACACTCACATCCAATCCTTTTTATTAAACACTTAAAATCAACCATCTTCATGCCTCATCACAAAAACATCAAAACACCCACCAAGACACTCTACAACCCATAGTCGAATGCATCACTTCAAACCAATAACAAAAATTGAGTCATGGGCTATGAAAGGAGCTTAGCAATTAACTCAATTTCACATAAATTATCAAGAAATAAAATTAAACATACCTCCAATTAGAATCACCAAGGCCAAATATCAAAGAGCCCTTTTGTTCTACCTTAGATTTTGAGCTTGCTCCATTGCCGAAATCCTCAAAGCATTTTTCTCCATTCATTCTCAAACATTCACATGAACAAGGCAAGGATGTATGGCCTTCTTTTTTTCTAATACTTATTTCCTATTATAAAACCAAGTAGTCATTATAATATTAATACAAAATGCATATATTTTGTATCCCATACCATCATGGCCGGCCACTTCCTCTAAAGTGGGGAATTTGACATGCAAGTCTACATTTTTTTCCACCATGCATTATTTGCCCACTACCATTTAACCTATCACATTTCCAAAGTCTCACACATAAGTCCTTTCTAATTAATTTCACATTTAAAAGATAAAATCAAAACATGAAATTTTCACACACACACTTTCACTTATAATAGGCATAAAATATAACATTTAATTATTCTTGTGACTCGATTTTGTGGTCCCGAAACCACTTCTCGACTAGAGTCAAATTAGGGCTGTCACAACTCTCCCTTCCTTTAGGGATTTTCGTCCCCGAAAATCTTACCGGCAAAAAGGATAGGGTAACTTTCTCTCGCTGAGTTCTCTAGGTCCCACCTAGTTTCCTCAACTCCGAACTTACGCTTCAGTGCTTTAACTAACAAAACTTTCTTAGTTTGATCATAATAATTCACAGAGATCCACAAAATTGACACTTACTCACTTACTTTTCATTTTGGTAATAACACACATAGGTATAACACAATTTACTCATCGGTCTAAACCTACTAGGTATAGGCTCGAACCCCACACATAGGTTCTAGCCTACTTAACCCAAAGTCCGAATAAACTCGACAGCCATCAACTAATTAGGCTATTAGCCTAGTATACACTTCACCGGTCCCAAACCTACTAGGCACAAGGCCTGAATAACTCAAATATCCAAAATTATCACCATTCATCAGAAATTCTTACCAACTTTCACATGTCGAAACTTAGTCAAAATAATTTCTTGAACATGATGAACAAAATAGTGTTTATTCACAATAGCACATATAACTGCATATACCGAGAATCTCATATTTATAATGTATATATATATCACGTACCTTGTCAATTTAATGTCTCGAACTTATTTCATTACCAATTTAGCACAATGTTGTATAATCTCCGACTCTAATTAGTTTACCAGTGTTTAGTCCGTTTAACAAATTTTCTCTTTAGGTCTTACTTACTATTACAAATCAATGCCATCGTCTCACACGAGGTCATACATGAAACACACTTCGCATACACAGTGCCCACTGACTGATTTCGCACACATAGCGCTCGATTAAAGAACTCGCACACATAGTGCCTCAATTACCAATCTCGCACACATAGTGCTCGATTGAAGAACTTGCACACATAGTGCCTCAACTACTGATCTGGCACACACAGTGCTCGGTTGAAGAACTTGCACACACAGTGCCTCATAACTCTAGCATGAATGCCTTCGAGGTTTAGCCCGGATATATCACTAGCATGAATGCTCTTTGGAACTTAGCCCGGATACATTACTAGCACGAATGCTCTTCGGAACTTAGCCTGGATACATTACTAGCACGAATGCTCTTCGGAACTTAGCCCGTATACATTACTAGCACGAATGCTCTTCGGAACTTAGCCCGGATACATCACTAGCACGAATGCTCTTTGGAACTTAGCCCGGATACATCACTAGCACGAATGCTCTTCGGAACTTAGCCCGGATACATCACTAGCACGAATGCTCTTCGGAACTTAGCCCGGATACATCACTAGCACGAATGCTCTTCGGAACTTAGCCCGGATACATCACTAGCACGACTGCTCTTTGGAACTTAGCCCAGATACATCACTAGCACGAATGCTCTTCGGGACTTAGCCCGGATATATATAACTCTCAATTCTCATGTATATATACATATATAACAATGCACATTAGTATATCATTTACATTACTTGAATACAAACACAACATGCTTATCGACCATTCAACTTTCAGTTCCATAGCCACATACAAAGATCACATTTATAGCCATAACACTCTTTCAAAATTGCATCACTTATACCCTTATAATTCAATCCAAATCAAAATTAAAATACGAGTACATGATACGTACCTGATCAACTTAATAATCCGAGCATGTCCAAGTGAAGTTATATCGCAAATTCTCATAGTCAGAAGCTTGCTACAGCTCGATCGGGATCAAGATTCATTACAATACAACAAACACATTTTAATAGTCAAAAATCATCACACTATCATTTTATCACTTTATGGCATGTATAAATAGACTCACGCGTGCTACGGTAGTCCTAGAATCGACTAAACCGTGGCTCTGATACCACTAAATGTAACACCCCTATCCCGTAACCGTCGCCGGAATAGGTAAGGGGCATTACCAGACTTGTAACTCATGCCAGATCAGTAAAATTTTGAACATTTTCTTGAAGTAAAGATCATTCAATTGGATAATTGCTAGACACAACCAAGGATAAAATTTAAAATAAAAAAAACTTATAAAAGTAAACATTCAAAAGATGTCATATTCGCATAGCTTATATACATTAACCAAAATATCCTCCCACTACTAGTCTATTCTATACATGCTATAAGATAATCCAAAACATAGCAGTACCAAACAGTGGATAGTGATAGTGTGACTAGTTGCTGACGATCCCCGAGCTGTAGCTTCCAAATGAGATCTATAAAACAGAAGAAACAAAGTAAACGGAGTAAGCATTACAATGCTCAGTAAGTTTTAAGCAGTGTCCACAGATAACAATCAAATTATAACATAGTTGTTCGTATTTTTATTTCACTCTTCCTTCGGGCATGCCATCCCTTTACTGAATATGCACATCTCATCATATATAATAGGCAGATAAATTCTCACTTGATAGTGATCTCTTATAAACATAGGTACATTACATATTTTCACCTAACTTTCCACATTGACCAAACGCACAATAATCATAGAACAGTCTTATTGCTTTACTCACATATGCATCACATAACGACCTTGTGATTTAGTCCAAATCAAGCTTAAATATAATCTCAAAATACATACCTGACCAACTTAACGCATTGAACGTATTTATTACTAATTGTTACTGTGAAGTCGTATAATCTTATGCTTTACTAGAATCTTCAGCGAAACCTTTAGCTCGAATAGTCTCCACACGTAGTTATCGGGTCTTACCCGGACAAAATCTCCACACGTAGTCATCGGGTCTTACCCGGACATAATCTCCACACGTAGTCATCGGGTCTTACCCGGAATATATTTCCAAGTTTCATGTACATTTAATCACATGTTACAACATTCACATCGACTGTCATATTTGTAATTCATTTGCCTCATCAAATATCTAATAATACACACCTTTCACATTTGGCCATTCGGCTTTAATATACACACATCTCCTACATATTTCACACTAGCCATTCGGCTTTACCACACACATATATATTTATCTTGTACATCAATTTTAGCAATAGCTTATAAGCAACTCAAATAGTTTCATCAATGTTTATAACAAATTCACATATTCACTACAAGCTGTTTTCTTGAGCAATAGTCACTAAATTATTTATAACTGGAGCTACAAAACTCAAAACCAATTGCCGTTAATTTTTCCTGAATATAGACTCATATATCTTCCATCCATAAAATTTTCAGAATTTTAGGTTTGGCCAATAAATACCATATTTTTCTTAAAGTTTCCCCTGTTTCACTATTTGACTAATCTGACCACTCTTCACTACGAATCAAATTTCTCATTGTACAGAATTCAAAATATGTTCTATTTGATTTCATTTGAAACTAGACTAATTAAGGAGTCTAAGCATATAAAATTTGTCTTATAACCATTTTTGTACAAATTATAATGATTTTCTAAAAACAGAATAGGGGATTTCGGAGTCATTCTGACACTGTCTCACACAACTTTAAATATCTCTTTATAGGAAATTTCTTTGCTTACACGGTCTCTTTTATAAGAAACTAGACTAATTAAGCTTTGATTACATCTTTTATTCAGTCTATAATTCCACACCAACAATTTATAGTGATTTTCTAAAATCACGTTACTGCTGCTGTCCTAAGCAAATTATTACAATTTGCTCTTAAATTTCCAAGTCCAAACACTTATGAACTTACCATTTGAGTTTAAGACATATCATGGCCACATCATATCTTATTAATCAACTCATTATGTCCTATTATGATTGAATTTACTCAATGTTTAATCACTTAAAACTTACCTCGGAAGTGGTCGACGACTAGATATCCACGGCTATTCGTTTACTTTCTCTTTTCCCCTATCCGACTTTGATCCTCTTTGCTCTTAAGCTTAAGTAAAACAATAGATTTGCTTAAGTACTTAACTAATATTATTCACTTAACAATCACATTTGGTAGTCACATATCATTTAATCTATATCTAAAACAATAGATTTCAATATGTATCATATTTAATAAAACATGCCATGACTCGATTTCATGCTTATTTAATTTATATCTAATTCACATTCACAAGCAATGAGTCACTTAATTTATCATGCTTCCTTATACATGAATTTAATCATATTTCCGAATGTCCTTATGTGTACATGGTACATACATAAGGCATATATATATACCTATATATAACCATTACAATTTAAACATTTAATCATAATCGGCAAGCTTTATTTCAACTATTTAAGGTGCAAACCAATTATGTTATTCATTAACATTTCGTCATATTAAATCTTTGATTAACCAATTTAACACATACCAAAATCCAATCATACATCTAACCTTTATCTCAATACTAAACCGAGTTACAAGATTATACATTACACTAAGCATATCATTAAACATACCTATTTAATTTAGCTAATTTCATAGCCGATTAATCACCTTACCCCACATTACTCAATGCCGAATATTAACCCAACATCACAAGCATAATCACCATGAAACTTACCTTAATACACATTTTATCCCATTGCCGAATACATATATATATCATCAAACAAATATTTATTCACATAACAACAATTCATTCACATCTCTATAAATGATCATAATCGGACATTATAAACAAATCAACTAGTTTAGCATTCAAATTCTTCTAACCATTCCTCAATCACTTACTCAATGAACAACAATCCAAGCACATCAAAGCATAGTCGAATGCATCATTCTTCTTAAATTCATATTCGAACACTCAATTATACCTTAACTTATCCATTTCTTTCATTTAAACAACCCACATAACTTATTCATTCATGAACACATTCGGTACTATGCATGTTTACAAAAATTTCTTGGCACCTTTATCACATTTTCACAATCGGCATAACCATGTTACCAATCTAATACATCAAAATTTACTTATCCAAGACTACATTCAGCATATATATATTCACATAAACACAATAGCCGAACTCTTCATGAAGTTACCGAGACTCATCATTTGCCATTTCACACACACTCACATCCAATCCTTTTTATTAAACACTTAAAATCAACCATCTTCATGCCTCATCACAAAAACATAAAAACACCCACCAAGACACTCTACAACCCATAGCCGAATGCATCACTTCAAACCAATAACAAAAATTGAGTCATGGGCTATGAAAGGAGCTTAGCAATTAACTCAATTTCACATAAATTATCAAGAAATAAAATGAAACATACCTCCAATTAGAATCACCAAGGCCAAATATCAAAGAGCCCTTTTGTTCTACCTTAGATTTTGAGCTTGCTCCATTGCTGAAATCCTCAAAGCATTTTTCTCCATTCTTTCTCAAACATTCACATGAACAAGGCAAGGATGTATGGCCTTCTTTTTTTCTAATACTTATTTCCTATTATAAAACCATGTAGTCATTATAATATTAATACAAAATGCATATATTTTGTATCCCATACCATCATGGCCGGCCACTTCCTCTAAAGTGGGGAATTTGACATACAAGTCTACATTTTTTTCCACCATGCATTATTTGCCCACTACCATTTAACCTATCACATTTCCAAAGTTTCACACATAAGTCCTTTCTAATTAATTTCACATTTAAAAGACAAAATCAAAACATGAAATTTTCACACACACACTTTCACTTATAATAGGCATAAAATATAACATTTAATTATTCTTGTGACTCGATTTTGTGGTCCCGAAACCACTTCTCGACTAGAGTCAAATTAGGGTTGTCACATATGGCATGTATAGCTAAACTCACAAACACTACGTTAGTCCTAGAATCGACTAAACCGTAGCTTTAATACCAACCAAATGTAACACCCCTAACCCGTATCCATCGCCGAACTAGGGTTAAAAGGCATTACCAGACATATCGAAACATTTTACATTCATTTCACAACATCATAGCATCATAGTCATACTTCAATACAGAGTCCCTTACATAGGTCAATAAGACCTTAAACATGCTTTAGAAAGGGACCGGGACTAAACCGAATGCATACAAAATTTTTCGAAACTTAAACATTTTTCAAAGTTATAAAGATCACACACTCGTGTTAACAGGCTGTGTGCCTTACATGGCATTAGACACATCCGTATGTCTAGCTCGTGGCAAAACAGGGCATACATACTGACTTGTCCACACGGCCACATGACACGCCCGTGTGTCTAGCCCGTGTTCAAAACTGACTTGGTTGTGTGTGCATTCACGTGGTCTTCCCAGGCTCATTTCAAAATGGCCCTCGAGCAACACCACTGAGACACACGTCTATGTCCCTGCCCATGTGGGTAAAAATAGGCCATTTACAAGGCCATAATGCCACCCTTTAAAGGTCCTCCCTACAAGCATTAAAACCAATTCATTTCATACCAAATTTTTATCTAATTCTCAACCAAAACATTCACCATTCATGCCATAACATTATCAATCAATTTCAAACTCTAAATTCATACCAAATCATACTCATTCATAAGCCAAAATCATACCAAACATATAGTTTAAAATCTCAATTTACTTCATTTATTCCCACTCTTACCAAATTTCCAAATAGGTACATACTAAAACTTACCAAATTGACCAATTCTCATCTCTATCATGAATATATCATAATAGCAATATTGTATCACATAGTTTATACTAAAACTCATTCATAAACACAACCAAAACCAAGCGATATCACATGGCTAGATATACACATTACTAAACATATTCAAACACTTCTAGCCTATACATGCCATACTTCCATATTCATATTAACAAAAGGTATCAAAATAGAGTTCGATAGTGTGGTGATGATCTTTGATGATTCCCAAGCTTCTGATAGCTTCGATATCTATAAAACAGTTAAAAACACACACAAAGTAAGCTTTCAAAAGCTTAGTAAGCCATATACAAATAAACTTAACACATAACATCAATCTAGATCAATTCATTCATATAACTCAAGGAAAAATACATTCACATAGCCATATGTCTCTTATAGTTCATTTGATCATGATTCACATATATATATCATATCTCATTCTCATAGAAATTCATACTTATATCATATGTTCATAAAGGTACATGTACTTACCTTTCATTCTCAAACATGGTATACAATTCAAACATACCTGAACCGGATACACATTCACTTAGTTATCCATTTTCTCGGAATACCTGTTGAACCGTTCGAAATCAATAAGGACACTTGACAGCTCATAGAATGCCAACGTCCCAGACGTGGTCTTACATGTAATCAAATATCGATGCCACTATCCCAGACAGGGTCTTACATGATATCAAATACGATGCCGATGTCCCAGACATGGTCTTACACATAAAACTCAAATCGATGCCAACGTCCCAGACTTGGTCTTACACGAAATCACATATCGAAAATCCCATGTCATGACATATGTATCTTAACTATTCCTATGGTTCGTACGGGGCTTTTCGGATGTTGTCGCGTTATCAGATCTTTCTCGGATTTCACATATTTCACTCTCAAATCCATTCATCACAATTCAAATATCATATAAGCAAATAATAATCCAATTCCATACATTTATTTGTATAATGACTTACCTCGTATGGATTCGAATGAATGGAATCAACTACTCGACAACTTTCGACTTTCTCCGGTCTAATTCTGTTTTCTTTGGTTATTGATCTAAACACATTCAAATTTGACTTATTCAGACTCAAATTCATTCAAATCAATTCAAAAACACAAATTCAGGGTATTTTACAAATTAACCCTCACATTTTCACATTTTGACATTTTAGTCCCTAATTCATAAAATCACAAAATACACAAAATTTCCTTTTACACAAGCTTAGCCGAATTTTCATGCAGTTCATCTAAGGCCATATATTTCATTTATTTTACATTTTAGCCCCTCAATTTCTCATTTTCACAATTTAGCCCAAAATACGCAAGTTCATTAAAAATCCCATTACAAAACATAGTAATCTAATACATATCTTTCATTTTCTATCATCTAACTTCATAAAAATCACATTATCAACAATGGCACAACTCAAAATCATTATCAAATTCAGAAATTGAGGCATGGGCTTGAAAGATTACTAAGCAACAATAAAAAAACGTAGAAATCATCAAAAATCGATCAAAAACATATACCTAATTCAAAGTGAACAAGGCCGAACCCTAACTTGTATTTTTCTTTCTTTTTCTTTGATAATTTCGACAAGCATGGATGGTAATGGCCAATTTTCATGCTTATGTTTTATTTAATTAAGCTTATATAATCAAATTCCAAAGTTACCTTTAATGAACATACATGAAAAATCCATCAACTAAGGACATATTTGTCCATCCATTAAGCTAACGGTTTTATAACAATATAAGGACACCACATATATAAAGATATAGCAATTTGACACTTTAGCAAATAGAACGCATCTTTTGTATTTTCTCCGATTAGGTCATTTTATCTAATTGAGCACACAAATGATCAAATTTTCATAATAAACTTTCACACATATCAATTCACATATTATAGGCATAGAAAATAATACTAAAATATTTTTATGACTCGGATTTATGGTCCCAAAACCACTATTCCGACTAGAGTCTAAACCGGGCTGTTACATAAGTTTGCTAGGAAGTGACAAATTGTATGATATGAAATCATTTAAGTGATGATTTGAGTCGTGAATGTTCTTTATTGTAAATTGAAGAAGTATCATTCTACTTGGAGTTAAGGCTAAAATTGGCTAAGTATAAGTTAAAACAAAGGATTTCTAGTATTTTAAATATAGTAAAGCTAAGGTTTGGCTAATAACAAAGATAGGGATATTTTAAAGTTGGTAATTAAGATGGAATAATTTAGGCTTAAGGTTGAAGAGTGAACTAATACCATAGGACAGTATTGACCCGGAACTTATAACAACACTTAAGGTGGATAGAAAGATAGGTAAACCGTGACCCACTATTTATATGGAGATAGGAACCTATCGGTATAAGGGTGAACGCCATAAGAATAACTTGATAAGTTAATTGAGTCACAAAAGAACAAAGGGAGTTGAATAACTCACAATTGGTATAATGTTCATAAAAAGAGCCAAAAGTTGTAACCTTCAAATGTTTACAAAACAACTATTTATAGGCTCTAAGATGCCTATTGAAATTCAGCATCTATAGTGTTCACACACAATTAAAATTTTCACACTTAAATGATAAATTTGCTTCTTGAATGCTTCCCCAAATCTGAAAAGACACATTCCTTCCCCAAACTGTTCATGAATGCTTAGTCAAGAAGAAAGCTTAAATTCCATGAATGATCAGCCTTATATTTTCCTTCACTCCCCTTAGCCATACATGAATGTGAAGGTGCCATGCATGTCCCTTAATTCTTGCATTAATGACATTGTAGATGCATGGATGAGTCAATGATTCTTCAAATTCATTCCCCAAGCTGATACATGAGCATTGTTGTTCAATGTGCAGAATTAATGTAGCTTCTCCTCCTTTGGACTTGCATGTATGCTTAGCATTGAAGAAAACTCCATGTGCCTTGAATGTTCATATGTCTTGCATGGAACATGCACCTTCAATTAATTGGATGCATTAATGATGGACTGGTTCATGAATTTCAACACGTATCTTATAAATTTGTTCCTCTTGTTCTGCATGCATGTTGTTAATTCAATGAGCTGAATTTATGTGTCATTTTCCCCCATTGGACGTTCATAACTTAATCATTGCATATATAGAAGCTGATTGGTCAAATTAAGGTGTGAACATGGATTGATTCCACCTTAGGAAGCCGAATGTGCAGCTGACATTTTATTGTTGTTCCTTGAACAAGCTTGCTATCCAGCCAACCTATAAGATGCATTTAAAGTTAGCTTAAATTCACTAATAAGACATGATTTAACATCATTTAATTTGTCTAAATTTTAGACACAATTTATGATGTCTGAACAAAGACACATTAAAATGCTATACTAAGTAAGACAAAATTAATAGACTTAAGACATTAAAATACTGTACTAAATAGGACACAATTAATAAACTTATGACACATTAAAGATGTTTAGACTAATATTTATTTAAGCCCAAGTTAATTTATGACACAAATTAAAGAATTAAATTATAGTAACTAAAATAACTAAAAATAAATGAATCAAAGTCCTTATTTTCTAGCAGCCAAATTAACAAACTGAAATTAAAAGCTTCATTTTGCACTTGGGCCAATTCTGATGTCGTCGAATTATATCATGACATGATCCTGCCAGGTAAGTTTGCCAAGTTGGTAGGTGAAAATTGAACTACTTTGTGTACTTTTGCGTGATTATTTGTAGGGTAGATTTGGGAGCAACATCACCTATTGTTCAGCTATATCTTTTACAGGATTATGCCCAGGTCATCCCTCTGCTATCTGCCAATTCTGTAAGTAACCTATGTGTTTCTATTAAATGTGAATGATGTTCACAATTATGAGTCTGTTCTTTGCGAGCTGAGTTCGTGTATGTGTTTCTATTCAATGTGAACTGTGTTCGCAAGTATAAAAATCAAATATCCAGTAAGTGTGTAATGTCTTACCTAAAAGTTGGTATTTTATGTATGTTTAGAAGTAACAAGAATGCCTCCTCGTAGAGTGAACACAAACCATGTGAATGAAGCTGCTAACACCTTAGAAGGTGACTAGACTTTGGCTACGCAACTCCACCAAGCAAACATTTTGGAAGAAGGCATAGAGCCGTTGGTTCAGGTGATGATAAGAGCTTTTCAACGAGCTACTAGTGCTCACACTAAACTTGCGAACCGTGATTTACCATTGGAGCATCTGTGAGCTTTGGATGGTAAAGTATTCAGTGGTATCAGGGGAGGTGACCCCACTAAAGCTAAGTATTGGCTTGAGGGTGTAGAGAAAATCCTAGAGCAGATCGAATGTTTTGACCATGAGAAGCTGGGATGTGGCGTGTTGCTATTCACTGGCGAAGCCAATCAATGGTGGAACACCACGAAGCAAGGAATCATTCTGGACCATCTAACCTGGGAGTTCTTCTTGGTAACTTTCAGGAATAAGTTCTTGGGCAAGCAATATGTGGAGGCTCATAAGCAAGAGCTCATCACTTTAAAGCAAGATGAACTGTCTGTGGCCGAGCTCATCAGTTTACAACAAGGTGAACTATAACACCCCTTACCCGTATCCAAGGCCGGAACAGGGTATGAGGCATTACCAGACTTAACCATACACATAGACAAAAATTGGGCCATAAAATTTCATTTAATTCAAAACTTTTCGAACACATGCGTAGACTCATATTTAAAGACATTTAATGTGGCATAAATGAGCAGTTATGTAACACCCCGAACCCGAAACCGACACCGGAGTCGAACACGAGGTGTTAACTGACTTTAACCCCTTATAAAATTTATTTTCCAGACACTGCCCAATCTGTGTACTAGTCGTTTTAAAAATCATATCTTGAGTTTCGTAACTCAATAATAAGTTTCGTAATTTTTCCCAGAAACTAGACTCACGTTCCCATCTATGTATTTTTTTCTAGAATTTTTGGTCGGGCAAATTAGTACAGTTTATTAGTCAAAGTCTCCCATGTTGCAGGGGTCGACTACACTGACCTTTACCCATTACGACTTGGATATCTCCCTGCACGGGGCTTCAATACTGATGCCGTTTGTTTCTATGAAAACTAGACTCAGAGAGGAATCTGTACATATATGGTACGACCCCTAATTATCTCTGGTTAATTTATAATGAATTTCCAAAGTCGGAGCAGGGAATCCAAAAACCGTTCTGGCCCTGTCCCACAAAAATCTGATTATCTCTTAATATACTGCCCATATGATCTTTTTGTTACTTCCTCATGAAAACAGACTCATCAAGCTTCGATTACATAATTTATTCATCAATTAATTCCACTCCTACTATTTTTAGTGATTTTTCAATCTCATGACACTGCTGCTGCCAGCATCTGTTACGAAAGTAACTAGGTCCATTTCATGCCTACCCTTGATCCAACTCATCGAACATTCGTGCCATCTTCGCATGGCTTAAAGTTTACATGCCAAAGTTCAAACACAACGTAATAGCTTATACATGCCAAAATGTTCTTCTAAGCCAACTAAGAAGAAAGTACCAAAACTTGCTATCCGGTGTGATGACTTCGATGACGGCCTGACCCCGCAAAAATAGATGAGTCCAAGCAACCTATAATGGGTGACAAGGAAACACCGAGTGAGTTTATAACTCAGTAAGTCATAAGCAATGCACTACCATCCATCAGTAACATTATCACAAGAGGAAACAAAATGGAACGAGACAATTTACTCCATCTGTAACACCCCGAACCCGAAACCGACACCGGAGTCGAACACGAGGTGTTAACTGGCTTTAACCCCTTACAAAATTTATTTTCCAGACACTGCCCAATCTGTGTACTAGTCGTTTTAAAAATCATATCTTGAGTTTCGTAACTCGAAAGTCAGTTTCGTAATTTTTTCCCAGAAACTAGACTCATGTGCCCATCTATGTATTTTTTTTAGAACTTTTGGTTGGGCCAATTAGTACAGTTTATTAGTCAAAGTTCCCCAAGTTGCAGGGGTCGACTACACTGACCTTTGCCCATTACGACTGGGATATCTCCCTGCACGGGGCTTCAATACTGTTGCCGTTTGTTTCTATGAAAACTAGACTCAGAGAGGAATCTGCACATATATGGTACGACCCCTAATTATCTCTGGTTAATATATAATGAATTTCCAAAGTCGGAGCAGGGAATCCAGAAACCGTTCTGGCCCTGTCCCACTAAAGTCTGATTATCTCTTAATATACTGCCCATATGATCTTTTCGTTACTTCCTCATGAAAGCAGACTCATCGAGCTTCGATTACATAATTTATTCATCAATTAATTCCACTCCTACTATTTTTAGTGATTTTTCAATCTCATGACACTGCTGCTGCCAGCATCTGTTACGAAAGTAACTAGGTCCATTTCATGCCTACCCTTGATCCAATTCAATCGAACATTCGTGCCATTTTCGCATGGCTTAAAGTTTACATGCCATAATTCAAACACAACGTACTAGCTTATACATGCCAAAATGATCTTCTAAACACACTAAGAAGAAAGTACCAAAACTTGCTATCCGGTGTGATGACTTCAACGACGGCCCGACCCCGCAAAAAAAATAGATGAGTCCAAGCAACCTATAGTGGGTGACAAGGAAACATCGAGTGAGTTTATAACATAGTAAGTCATAAGCAATGCACTACCATCTATCAACAACATTATCATAAGAGGAAACAAAATGGAACGAGACAATTTACTCCATCCATACCGAACCATACCATAGTTCCTCCAACTTATCAATTCAATTTCATATCAATTCATGCATTCACATTCTATATACTCATCAATAGGACATTGAAGCAATTTCATAAATCGATTTATTTTCGTTACAACCAAACGACTATACGGCCTTTCACCCATCCTACGATAAATTTTATGTACGTGACTTCAAGTATATTTGTCACATAGGTTCGAACTTACCGAGCTCAACACCAAGTATAAGCATAGCACCTATTAGCCACGTACTCGAGACACTTACCCGATCCGCTGTCCGCGATCGACTCAATAATGTCGCACACATAGTGTCCATAATGATTCACGAATATTTATTGAGCCCGCACACTCAGTGCTATATAATCAACTCGCACACTTAGTGCTACGTAATCAAATCGCACACTTAGTGCCACATAGTCCATCTCGCACACTTAGTGCCGCATGGTCAATCCGCACACTTAGTGCATCATATTCATTTCGCACACTTAGTGCAACATAGTCAAATCGCACCCTTAGTGCTGTACAATTTAATCCCGCGCACTTAGCGCCCATCTCATGGTCATAAATGGTTATCCCGCACGTTTAGTGCCGAGATCAACAACTCAGTACATCTTACCTCTTTTCATTCATTCAACAATTTCATCATCACATACGTACATGCATATATATATGTATATTCATTCATTCCAATCAGCATCAATACATACACATTATGACCATTTGAAATACTACCCACTACATGCTTAATGACTTACTTTATGTTGGGTAAAATAATTCCGAGTCGGCTACTCGATAACCTTCGATTTCCCCTTGTTGGACGCCTCTCCTTTAGGTTCTTGAGCTTAAATAATACAAATAAGAGTATTCAATATTTAACTCAATAACATGAATTTATTTATCACATTCGGCAATCACACATCATTAAATTTTCAAACCAAGATGTCATTATATGACCACATATACACATATCCATATACTCAAGCTCAATAATTATAATGTAATATCATGTACCCACTTTAAGTATATTGCCGAATATACTTAATCATACATACACCTAACCAAAACAATTTCCTAAAATCTTCATATCATTTATACACTAGGCCGATTGCCCTCACCAAGTTCACCTATGTTCTTCAACAATTCCTTCATTGATCAAGCACATATTCGGCTAAGAAATGGCAATTTTAGCAACCTTCGATTTAGTACTTAACTTTTACCACATATCAAATAACTCATTTCCTTACTCATGTGACCACGTATATTCGGTCATGCATGCACACAAAAAAATCAATTTGGAGACTCTATCAATCCAACATACATTCGGCACCTTCATCCACCATTCTACCAAGCATGTAATATTCAAACACAACCAAACCCACATTCGGCCCTAGCTTATAACAAGGTAGCCGATTTATTTTTTTTTATAGTTCAAACACTCCTCTATCATCATTCACCTAACTTTAACATGAAACAACAAAACTCACCATTTCTCATCCAAATAACATGAACAACAACCATTCCTTGAACCCTTTCTCATGACCGATTGCTCATGTTATCAATAAGATTCAAGGTTTAAACATGGGCTATTTAAAACATGCATGCATCTCAAAGACAACATCAAACATACCTTAGTCTAACAACCACCATAGCCGATTTTCTCAAGCCTTTTTCCCCTTCCTTTCTTTCCTCTATTCGGCCAAGGATGTTCAAGAATGAACTCTTTTTTTTTCTTTCTTCAATTCACGGCAACAAGGGGGGGTGAGACCATGTACTTTTTTTTTTCCATCACCCTTCCTTTCATTATTTAATCACCATGCTTATTATTTTATTTTTCTTAACATGCATCACTAGCATAACATGTTGGAGACATGTTTCCACCTATAGCATGGCCGGCCACTACATATTAGGGAGGGGGAATTTGACATGCAAGTCCCCTTTTTCTTCCACATGCACTAATAGGTCCCCATGCATTGACCTATCACATTTTAAAATTTTCTCATATAAGTCCTATTGACTAAATTCACATGCAATCGACTAAATCGAAGCTTGAAATTTTTACACATTCATGATTACATATTCTAGACAATAAACATCACATTCAAACCTTTCGGTGACTCGGTTTAGCGGTCCCGAAACCACTTCCCGGCTAGGGTCAATTTTGGGCTGTCACAACTCTCCCTCACTTAAGAAATTTTCGTCCTCGAAAATCTTACCAGTAAATAGGTTTGGATATCGTTCTTTCATCGAGCTCTCGGGTTCCCAGGTTGCTTCCTCGATCCCGTGTTTGAGCCACAACACCTTAACCAACGGAACCCTTTTGTTTCGCAACTCTTTCACCTCACGAGCTAGGATACGTATCGGTTCTTCTTCATAACTCATATCGGCTTGAATTTCAACCTCTGATGGGCTAATTATATGCGACGGATCAGATCGATAGCGTCGAAGCATCGAAACATGAAAGACATCGTGAATCTTTTCAAGCTCAGGGGGCAAAATCAATCTATACGCAACTGGCCCCACTCGTTCGGAGATTTCGTACGGCCCAATGAATCTCGGGCTCAACTTGCCCTTACGGCCAAACCTAAGTACCTTTTTCCAAGGCGAAACTTTAAGGAACACTTTATCTCCCACCTGATATTCAATGTCCTTCCGTTTCAGATCCGCATACGATTTCTGACGATCTGTGGCTGCCTTCAAACTTTCACGGATTACTTTTACTTTCTGTTCGGCATCTTTAATCAAATCAACTCCGAAAATTTTACTTTCACCGAGCTCGGTCCAAAACAATGGCGTACGGCATTTACGACCGTACAGAGCCTCGTAAGGTGCCATCTTAATACTTGATTGGAAACTATTGTTGTAAGCGAATTCGATCAAGGGTAAATACCGTTCCCATGTACCACTAAACTCGAGGATGCAACATCTCAACATATCCTCAAGTATCTGAATTATCCGCTCGGATTGACCATCGGTTTGTGGATGAAAAGCGGTGCTAAAATGCAGCTTGGTACCCAAAGCTTCTTGCAATTTCTTCCAAAATCGCGAGGTGAATCTCGGATCTCTATCCGACACGATAGAAATAGGTACTCCATGTAATCTCACAATCTGAGTAACATACAGTTCGGCTAGTTTATCCAATGAAAAATCCGTACGCACGGGGATAAAGTGAGCCGACTTAGTCAGCCTATCAACAACAACCCAAATCGCATCCTTCTTACTTGCGGACACTGGCAGTCCGGACACAAAGTCCATTGTGACTCGGTCCCATTTCCACTCGGGTATCATGATCGGCTGAAGTAACCCTGAAGGCACTTGATGTTCCGCTTTCACTTGTTGACATATTAAACATCTCGAAACAAAGTCGGAGATGTCTCGCTTCATACCATGCCACCAAAACCGACGTTTCAAGTCGTTGTACGTTTTCGTGCTCCCCGGGTGAATTGACATTCGGCTACAATGGGCTTCGTTCAGGATCATCGGAATGAGTTCCGAATTCCTTGGAACGCACAAACGACTTCTAAACCTCAAACAACCATCATCATCAATCTGAAACTCCGATTCCTTGCTCGGAACACACTCAGCTCGTTTTGCAACTAATTCATCATCGACTTTCTGAGCTTCATGAATTTGATGAGTCAATAATGGTTTGGCTTTTAATTCAGCTACTAACACATTGTCAGGTAGAACAGACAAGTGTACATTCATTGCTCGCAAAGCAAACAGTGATTTCCGGCTTAAGGCGTCCGCAACCACATTAGCCTTTCCCGGGTGGTAATCAATGACAAGCTCGTAATCTTTCAACAATTCAAGCCAACGTCTTTGTCGCAGATTCAAGTCCCGTTGAGTCATCAAATATTTGAGACTTTTGTGATCCGAAAACACATGGCACTTCTCACCAAACAAATAATGTCGCCATATTTTCAATGCAAACACAATGGCGGCTAGTTCGAGATCATGGGTCGGATAATTTCTCTCGTGTGGCTTCAATTGTCTCGACGCATAGGCCACAACTCGACCTTCTTGCATCAATACGCAACCCAACCCGAGTAGGGATGCGTCACTATAAACGACAAACTCTTTACCCGATTCGGGTTGTACCAAAATTGGAGCTTCAGTCAGATGAGTTTTCAGTTGATCGAAGCTTTTCTGACATTTCTCCGTCCATTCGAACTTAACATCCTTCTGAAGTAGCTTCGTCATTGGTGTGGCTATCATCGAGAAACCTTTGACAAATCGTCGGTAGTAACCGGCGAGCCCTAGAAAGCTCCGGACTTCGGTAACATTTCTCGGAGGCTTCCAGTTAAGTATGGCTGAAATTTTGCTCGGGTCAACCCGAATACCCGATGCGGATACCACATGACCCAAGAAGCTAACCTCTCTTAGCCAGAACTCACACTTACTGAACTTAGCATATAACTGCTTATCCCGCAAAATTTGCAACACTAGCCTCAGATGCTCAGCATGTTCGGCCTCATCTCTTGAATAGACCAAGATGTCATCAATAAACACAACTACGAACCGATCCAAATACGGCCTAAAGATCCGATTCATCAAATCCATAAACACCGCAGGGTCATTAGTGAGCCCAAACGGCATCACTAAGAACTCGTAGTGACCGTACCTCGTTCTGAAAGCAGTTTTGGGTACGTCCGAATCTCGAATCCGCAACTGATAATAACCCGATCTCAAATCTATCTTTGAAAACACCGATGCCCCCTTTAATTGATCGAACAGATCATCAATACGCGGCAACGGATATTTATTCTTTATCGTCACTTTATTCAGTTGACGATAATCAATGCACAACCTCATGGTTCCGTCCTTCTTTTTCACGAACAATACTGGTGCACCCCAAGGTGAGAAACTCGGTCGAGCGAAACCTCTATCCGTCAATTCTTGCAACTGAGCTTTCAACTCTTTTAACTCGGTTAGTGCCATACGATACGGAGCGATCGAAATAGGCGTAGTTCCAGGTACAAGCTCAATACCAAACTCTACCTCCCGAACAGGTGGCAAACCCGGTAACTCTTCAGGAAAAACATCCGGGTATTCACAGACCACCGGCACCGATTCGGGTTTCTTTTCTAACTCCTTGTCATCAAGTACATACGCGAGGTATGCTTCGCACCCTTTCCTTACATATTTCTGGGCCAACATTGCTGATATTACAGCTGGCAACCCCCTTAAGTCCGCAGACTCAACTCGGATTATTTCGTTATTTGCGCACCTCAAATCGATAGTCTTGCTTTTGCAATTCACAACCGCATCATGCGCGGTTAACCAATCCAAACCAAGAATAACATCAAACTCGTCGAACGGCAAAAGCATCAAATCAGCCGGAAAACAGGATTCTCGGATTAATAGAGGGCATCTCTTACACACTTTATCAACAAGTACGCATTGACCCAAAGGGTTTGATACTCGAATTACGAGCTCAGTAGACTCAACAGGTAGAGTCTTACTGGTTGCTAAGGTTTTGCATACATATGAATGAGTAGAACCAGGGTCAATCAATGCAATCACATTAGTATCAAAGAGAGTGAAGGTACCAGTGATGACGTCGGGGGAGGATGCCTCCTCTCGTGCGCGAATGGCATATGCTCTAGCAGGAGTACGGTTCTCGGCGCGATCGGCCGTATCAGAGGCCCCCCTCTGACTACCACCCCTGCCTCCTAAAATTCTCGGTGGTCTACCTCTAGATGTCACTCCACTAGGTCTTGCACCTTGAATCTTATTCTTCTCATCCAGCTCCGTGCAATCTCTAATGAAGTGGTCCTTCGAACCGCATCCGTAACAGGCCCTGTTAGTAGACTTGCCCCAACATTCACCTAGGTGTCGTCTTCTACATTGGGGACATTCAGGTTTCTCGTGACGTTTATTGCCCACACTAGCTACCGAAGTAGCTCGGGAGCCCATCGATGGTCTTGCCCTAATGGAAATTCCCGCAGTCGCCCTCGACTTATTAATGTCCTCCCTGAACTTCTTCACAGCTGAGAACAGAGCTTTACCCGTCGATCTTTTACGATAATCTCTAGCTTCAAATTCAGCCTTCCTCTTCTCCTTTCCAAGTTCCTCCGCCTTACAGGCTCGTTCGACTAGTGTTACGAATTCCTTTATTTCCAAAATACCCATTAGTAGCTTTAAATCTTCATTCAATCCTTCCTCGAATCTTTTGCACATAGCAACCTCATCAGCTACACACTCCCGGGCATACCTACTAAGTCTTACGAATTCATGTTCGTATTCAGATACAGTCATACGGCCTTGCTTGAGTTCCAAGAACTCCTTACGCTTCTGGTCAATGAACCGTTGGCTAATAAATTTCTTCCGGAATTCCGTTTGAAAGAAGTCCCAAGTTACTCGCTCGTTCGGGACTATGGAAATCAAGGTCCTCCACCAATAGTAGGCTGAGTCTCGCAACAACGATACAGCACATTTTAGACATTCATCGGGTGTGCATGACAATTCATCGAACACCCGAATGGTGTTATCAAGCCAGAACTCGGCCCTTTCGGCATCATCAGTTACTATGGCCTTGAACTCCTCGGCCCCACGCTTCTTAATCAAGTCTACAGGTGGCTTACTCAGCCTCACAGGATCAGCGACTGATGGCCTTACAGGCTCTTGGGGTGGATTATTCAAATTTGGGAATTGTTGGACAGCCGGGTTGGCTCGGGCATATTGCGCGACCCACTCATTCATCATGGTAAAGAAGGCTTGTTTAGCCCCCTCACCTTGATTATTCGCAGATGACTGAGGTTCAACAGGCGGCGTCCCTTGTGCAGGAGCAGCCGCTACGCTCTCAACGTCATCCGCTAGGGTTCTTTCTTCACCGGGATCCATTTACAAAACTTGACAAAAACATTTCAACCGTCAGAAGTCATCACCCTTTTAAACATTAACATTATGGCATGTATAGCTAGACTCATACGTGCTATGGTAGTCCTAGAACCGACTAAACCATAGCTCTGATACCAATAAAATGTAACACCCCGAACCTGAAACCGACACCGGAGTCGAACACGAGGTGTTAACTGGCTTTAACCCCTTACAAAATTTATTTTCCAGACACTGCCCAATCTGTGTACTAGTCGTTTTAAAAATCATATCTTGAGTTTCGTAACTCGAAAGTCAGTTTCGTAATTTTTTCCCAGAAACTAGACTCATGTGCCCATCTATGTATTTTTTTTTAGAACTTTTGGTTGGGCCAATTAGTACAGTTTATTAGTCAAAGTTCCCCAAGTTGCAGGGGTCGACTACACTGACCTTTGCCCATTACGACTGGGATATCTCCCTGCACGGGGCTTCAATACTGTTGCCGTTTGTTTCTATGAAAACTAGACTCAGAGAGGAATCTGCACATATATGGTACGACCCCTAATTATCTCTGGTTAATATATAATGAATTTCCAAAGTCGGAGCAGGGAATCCAGAAACCGTTCTGGCCCTGTCCCACTAAAATCTGATTATCTCTTAATATACTGCCCATATGATCTTTTCGTTACTTCCTCATGAAAGCAGACTCATCGAGCTTCGATTACATAATTTATTCATCAATTAATTCCACTCCTACTATTTTTAGTGATTTTTCAATCTCATGACACTGCTGCTGCCAGCATCTGTTACGAAAGTAACTAGGTCCATTTCATGCCTACCCTTGATCCAATTCAATCGAACATTCGTGCCATTTTCGCATGGCTTAAAGTTTACATGCCATAATTCAAACACAACGTACTAGCTTATACATGCCAAAATGATCTTCTAAACACACTAAGAAGAAAGTACCAAAACTTGCTATCCGGTGTGATGACTTCAACGACGGCCCGACCCCGCAAAAAAATAGATGAGTCCAAGCAACCTATAGTGGGTGACAAGGAAACATCGAGTGAGTTTATAACATAGTAAGTCATAAGCAATGCACTACCATCTATCAACAACATTATCATAAGAGGAAACAAAATGGAACGAGACAATTTACTCCATCCATACCGAACCATACCATAGTTCCTCCAACTTATCAATTCAATTTCATATCAATTCATGCATTCACATTCTATATACTCATCAATAGGACATTGAAGCAATTTCATAAATCGATTTATTTTCGTTACAACCAAACGACTATACGGCCTTTCACCCATCCTACGATAAATTTTATGTACGTGACTTCAAGTATATTTGTCACATAGGTTCGAACTTACCGAGCTCAACACCAAGTATAAGCATAGCACCTATTAGCCACGTACTCGAGACACTTACCCGATCCGCTGTCCGCGATCGACTCAATAATGTCGCACACATAGTGTCCATAATGATTCACGAATATTTATTGAGCCCGCACACTCAGTGCTATATAATCAACTCGCACACTTAGTGCTACGTAATCAAATCGCACACTTAGTGCCACATAGTCCATCTCGCACACTTAGTGCCGCATGGTCAATCCGCACACTTAGTGCATCATATTCATTTCGCACACTTAGTGCAACATAGTCAAATCGCACCCTTAGTGCTGTACAATTTAATCCCGCGCACTTAGCGCCCATCTCATGGTCATAAATGGTTATCCCGCACGTTTAGTGCCGAGATCAACAACTCAGTACATCTTACCTCTTTTCATTCATTCAACAATTTCATCATCACATACGTACATGCATATATATATGTATATTCATTCATTCCAATCAGCATCAATACATACACATTATGACCATTTGAAATACTACCCACTACATGCTTAATGACTTACTTTATGTTGGGTAAAATAATTCCGAGTCGGCTACTCGATAACCTTCGATTTCCCCTTGTTGGACGCCTCTCCTTTAGGTTCTTGAGCTTAAATAATACAAATAAGAGTATTCAATATTTAACTCAATAACATGAATTTATTTATCACATTCGGCAATCACACATCATTAAATTTTCAAACCAAGATGTCATTATATGACCACATATACACATATCCATATACTCAAGCTCAATAATTATAATGTAATATCATGTACCCACTTTAAGTATATTGCCGAATATACTTAATCATACATACACCTAACCAAAACAATTTCCTAAAATCTTCATATCATTTATACACTAGGCCGATTGCCCTCACCAAGTTCACCTATGTTCTTCAACAATTCCTTCATTGATCAAGCACATATTCGGCTAAGAAATGGCAATTTTAGCAACCTTCGATTTAGTACTTAACTTTTACCACATATCAAATAACTCATTTCCTTACTCATGTGACCACGTATATTCGGTCATGCATGCACACAAAAAAATCAATTTGGAGACTCTATCAATCCAACATACATTCGGCACCTTCATCCACCATTCTACCAAGCATGTAATATTCAAACACAACCAAACCCACATTCGGCCCTAGCTCATAACAAGGTAGCCGATTTATTTTTTTTTTATAGTTCAAACACTCCTCTATCATCATTCACCTAACTTTAACATGAAACAACAAAACTCACCATTTCTCATCCAAATAACATGAACAACAACCATTCCTTGAACCCTTTCTCATGACCGATTGCTCATGTTATCAATAAGATTCAAGGTTTAAACATGGGCTATTTAAAACATGCATGCATCTCAAAGACAACATCAAACATACCTTAGTCTAACAACCACCATAGCCGATTTTCTCAAGCCTTTTTCCCCTTCCTTTCTTTCCTCTATTCGGCCAAGGATGTTCAAGAATGAACTCTTTTTTTTTTTTTCTTTCTTCAATTCACGGCAACAAGGGGGGGTGAGACCATGTACTTTTTTTTTTTCCATCACCCTTCCTTTCATTATTTAATCACCATGCTTATTATTTTATTTTTCTTAACATGCATCACTAGCATAACATGTTGGAGACATGTTTCCACCTATAGCATGGCCGGCCACTACATATTAGGGAGGGGGAATTTGACATGCAAGTCCCCTTTTTCTTCCACATGCACTAATAGGTCCCCATGCATTGACCTATCACATTTTAAAATTTTCTCATATAAGTCCTATTGACTAAATTCACATGCAATCGACTAAATCGAAGCTTGAAATTTTTACACATTCATGATTACATATTCTAGACAATAAACATCACATTCAAACCTTTCGGTGACTCGGTTTAGCGGTCCCGAAACCACTTCCCGGCTAGGGTCAATTTTGGGCTGTCACACCATCCATACCGAACCATACCATAGTTCCTCCAACCTATCGATTCAATTTCATATCAATTCATGCATTCACATTCCATATACTCATCAATAGGACATTGAAGCATTTTCATAAATCAATTTATTTTCGTTACAATCAAACGACTAAACGGCCTTTCACCCATCCTACGATAAATTTTATGTACGTGACTTCAAGTATATTTGTCACATAGGTTCAAACTTACCGAGCTCAACACCAAGTATAAGCATAGCACCTATTAGCCATGTACTCAAGACACTTACCCGATCCGCTGTCCGCGATCGACTCAATAGTGTCGCACATGTAGTGTCCATAATGATTCACGAATGTATATTGAGTCCGCACACTCAGTGCTATATAATCAACTCGCACACTTAGTGCTACGTAATCAAATCGCACACTTAGTGCTACATAGTCAAACTTGCACACTTAGTGCCGCATGGTCAATTTGCACACTTAGTGCATCATATTCATTTCGCACACTTAGTGCAACATAGTCAAATCGCACACTTAGTGCTGTACAATTTAATCCCGCGCACTTAGCGCCAATCTCATGGTCATAAATGGTTATATCCGCACGTTTAGTGCCGAGATCAACAACTCAGTACATCTTACCTCTTTTCTTTTCATTCAAAAATTTCATCATCACATACATACATGCATATATATATGTATATTTATTCATTCCATTCAGCATCAATACATAAACATTATGACCATTTGAAATAATACCAACTACATGCTTAATGACTTACCTTGTGTTGGGTAAGACGGTTCCAACTCGGCTACTCAGTGATCTTTTCTTTGCCTTTGCTGGATTCTCCTCCTTTAGCTCCTTGAGCTTAATCAATAATTCACTAGTTTAACCATATTGTTAAACATTCATAATTCAATTACACATGCATATGTATGTTTGTATATTCGGCAACCATCCACACTAATTACCCATTTAGTCGATTACACACATAATTAAAGGTAACATCACGAATGGCATACTTATGTATATATATATGTATATATATACTTCGGAATGGGCATCACAATTAGATTTAACACCACCTTCATACTCAATTAGATGGCCGAATGCATGTGTATATGCACAATGTCAACTATAACATCATGTAGATCCACATATACTACATTTCTTATGTTCCACATCTTAATGCCCATTATACATAATCAAATTTAACATCATCTATATATTTACTCATATGGCCGAATATACATACCCCCATATAATATCATTTTCATTCCATTTAACACTTAATTCATCATAAATTTCCCCCTTTGCTCTCTTTTTTTTCTTCATGGCCGAATGCTCCTTCTACTCCTTTTACCTTCACAAAGCATGAATTTCATCATCCAACTTACAAGCTTACAATCTCATGAAGTTTAACCTCATGGTACCTATCAAACTCTCACTCATTAGCTTCTATCATAAACCTCCAACAACACCCAATAAACATATACTTTGGGGGTCTATGGTAGAACCAAGAAAGGAACTCATAGATATCAAGATGTGAGCAACTACCATTATTCATCTAAGTTTAGCATGAAACACAATCATCACCCTTATTAATCTTTTATAGCCGAAAACCATACTCACCCCCAAAATCGAAATTTCAACATGGTTTACAAAAATCACTTGATAACTCACTCAATATCAACTAAAATTTCAAAAGCTAGTACAAACTTCCTTACCTTAATAGTGACCTAAGATGACCGATTGCTTCACTCCCTTCTTCTTCCTTTCAATTCGGCCAAGAAGAACCAAAGAACACAACTTGTTTTTCTTTCTTCCTTAGAACATTCGGCCAAGGGGAAATGAAGAAAGATGGACACTTTTTTTTCTTTGTTTTCTTTCTTACTTTCACGGCAATGGGGAGGGGAAGAAACAATTACAAACATCCTTTCCTTTTTCCATTTCTTTTTTCCCCATACTTCTTATTATATTTTATCCTACATACCTCACTAGGCCAACATGTTCCCAACATGTTTCCACCCATAGCATGGCCGGCCACTACATATTAGGGAGGGGGAATTTGACATGCAAGTCCCCTTTTTCTTCCCCATGCACTAATAGGTCCTCATGCATTGACCTATCACATTTTAAAATTTTCTCATATAAGTCCTATTGACTAAATTCACATGCAATCGACTAAATCGAAGCTTGAAATTTTCACACAATCATGATTACATATTCTAGACAATAAACATAACATTCAAACCTTTCGGTGACTCGGTTTAGCAGTCCCGAAACCACTTCCCGACTAGGGTCAATTTTGGGCTGTTACAAGTTACACATCCATAATCATGCAATAACATGTCATTCACTTCAAACATATTTGCTTACCATCCTGTATATAATATACATTCTTACACTAACTAGAACTAGACATGCTAAATCTTACTCTCATTTTATACCATCATAATGTCGTTACCAATTTGTCCATTAAACATTCATATTCAAGGCAACATTACTCATTTCCATTTAATTCATGATCCACTGGTCTGGATTTAACTTACCTGATGTATTACCAATCATGCATAACAAACAAAGCTAACTATATCATCACATCAAAGCATAGGACATGGCATAATTAATTAAACTTACAAACCATAATGGATAAGGACCACATCTCATGATCATATACGATGACTCAATGCAAACCGATACATATGGTAAAAGTCATAAAAATAATACATACCACAAACCAACTTCCTATACATGCCACTCACTTGATATTTCTAATATTTGAATTAATTCTCCCAAAAATGATAGCTTGATAGTGTGATTTTGCCTCCGACGATCTCCAACCACGAGCCGACCTGCCAAAACTGAAGAAATAGAGAGGAGGGGTAAGCTTAACTCTTAGTAAGTCCATATGAAGTTAATAAGCAATTACCCACAATTTTTTTTAAGTAAAACATTATAATCGTACAATTTACTCTTGTTCAGGTTAAGCTATTTTACCGAGTTACAATTACTAATTCATTTATATCTGGAGCTACGAGAATCAAAATTAAGTTTCGTTAATTTTCCTTGAAACTATACTCATATACCTTTCTCCCATAAAATTTCCAGAATTTTTGGTTTAGCCAATTAGTACGGTTTATTCATTAAAGTTTCCCCTGTTTTGCTGTCCAATAGGTCTGACCTCTCTTCACTAAAAATTAATTTTCTCATAGTATAGAATTCTGATAATGCTCTCATCTATCTTTCTAGAGAACATACACATTACGGATTTTAATAATATAAATTACAACCCATAATTATTTTTATACAATTTTTAATGATTTTCTCAAATCAGAACAGGGGATTACGAAGTCATTCAGACTCTATCTCACAATAATTTAAATATCTCATAATAGAAATTTTGATTGCATATAACGTTTCTTCTATGTGAAACTAGGCTCATTCGGATTTAACCTCATATTTGTTTCAGCCCAAATTCAATTTCAACAATTTATGGTGAATTTCCAAAGTTGCACCACTGCAGTAACCCAAAACTGCCAAGGCTAAATTTACTCATTCGTTACTATTATCCACCAAATCCATACAATATCATTTCATTCATAATGGTAAGAACACATAATTATGCTTCATAAGCATAAATCCATAATCTCAATGTCATCAAGTATCAAAGACTTATTCCAAATCATGTCATTTTCATAATATTCACCAAATACTATATACATCATAGATCATCACATGTCAAGGCATCACACATAAGTTTAGTGTACATACATGTACAACTTGTAACATAACTCAAAGACATACTCACCAATGGCTTATCTCATTGGGATCATCAACGAATACTTCGCCAAATTACCTGTTAAACACTCAGAATATAATCGGATACATGGAATGCATGCACATAAGTGCCACGCCCACAGCTAGACAAACTCAATAGCCTGCGGAATATATGTGTAGCCAAGCTACCATGTAACCCACCCATAAGTGAACTCGGACTCAACTCAACGAGCTCGGGTGTGCACATCCATAAGTGAACTCAGACTCAACTCAACGAGTTCAGATGCCTACTTACATCTCACGAACTCGGACTCAACTCAACGATTTCGGAACTCAAATATCCTAGTGACATGTCACTTGTATCCTAATCTATTCCTAAGGTTCAAACGAGATTTTCCTCGATCACACATCTTTTTCGTCTTCCACAGAATGTCAGAACCGATACTTGGTAGCGTTTCATATTTATCAAGTAATTCACATAATTTTGCATATTACTAAACAATAACCTCAAAGCATAATATTTCATAATAATAATCATCATATCATATAAATAACATTAAATTACTTAAAATGACAATTATGTTACCAACATTTACACATGAACTTACATCTCATTTAATATCAAAGCAATAACTTTAAATTACACATTGCATTATAAAAAAAATCATATGAACTTACCTCGTATGCGAAAATGACCATTTTTACCATTTTGTCCACAACCTGATATTTTCCAATTTTAGCCCGAATTTCAATTTTTCTTGCTCTATCATTTCAAGTATAGCCTAATTAGGATCACATTATTTAAATTAACCCCAAAATCATATTTTGGAAAAATTACAATTTTTCCCCTAAACTTTGTCAAAATTACATTTTTACCCCTAGACTCGTAAATTAAACTTCATCCTATTTCCTTATGTTTTATGACATGCTGAGCATTTTTTCCTTCTACAGCAACATCAAATTCGCACTCTAACATGCACTTATGAACATTTGGTATTTTTACCAATTTTGTCATTTTACTCGTTTTCATGTAAAATCGCTTAGTAAAAGTTGTTTAACACAATTTCAAGCTTCATATTCTACCATAAAACATCAAAATAAACACATTTCACTTATGATTATTTTTCCAAATATAAACCCTAGGTTAAATTATTGCTAGAATAAGCGTAACCAAGTTACCAGGATTTCAAAAATGTAAAGAACTTTAAAAATAGGGCTAGGGAGCACTTACAATCGAGCTTGGGAGTTTGAACAAACCTTAACCATGGCTGCTGCTGGTAGAAACATTTGAATGAAGAAGATGATAGCTAATTTGGCTTATTTCCCTTTTTCATTCTTTTAATTATTAGTTTACCAAAATACCCTTAACTTAAAAATATTTTATTACACCCATTTCATGTCTATTTTTGTCCAGAAATTAACCAATGGCCTAATTACCATTTAAGGACCCTCAATTTAAAATTTCATAACAATTGGACACCTCTAGCATGTAGAACTCAACTTTTGCACTTTTTACGATTTAGTCTTTTTGACTAAATTAAGTGCTCGAACGTCAAAAATTTCAAACGAAATTTTTATAAAATTTTTTCGTGAAATCGTAGACCATAAAAATATAATAGAAATAAAATTTTCATTGTCGGATTAGTGGTCCCGAAACCACTGTTCCGACTAGGCCCAAAATCAGGGTGTTACATGAACTGTTTGTGGTCGAGTACAAAGAAGAGTTCATTCAGCTGAGCCAATATGCTAAAGTGGTGGTCTTAGAAGAAAGGAATCATTGTAAAGGGTTCAAGTTTGGTTTGCATCGTGATATCAGACTATATTTGGTGACTTGCGATACCGCGAACTTCGACGAGTTGGCGGAAAAAGTGAAAGCTATTGAAACCAGCAAAGCATCGCAAACCAATAAGGAAGCATCTGGGCGTCGGTCAAAAAGGGATCACGAATCATGGAACTCTTTAAAGAAGGTCAATCAAAATTGCAGATCTGATCATCCATGACAGAAGGACACTAGAATAAAATGGAGGGTTCGCACCAATCTGCAAGCTGGGTATACTACGAGCTCTGCGAGAGGAAGCATCATGGGGAGTGCTGTAAGAAAATTGAGAGCTGTTTCAGGTGTGGCTCTAAGGACCACTTTGTAAGGGATTGTCTAGAATGACAGGTGGGCTCGTAACCTCAAACTGTAACCCCTACTCAAGTGCCACTGGGTGGTCATGGTCGAGGACGAGGCAGAGGTGGCGACACAAGGTCGGTTGGGCAACAAACTTTAGCCCATACTGTTGTGACCCAAGAGGAAGAGTCAAAAGGCCTTGCACAAATTTATGCTATAAGGGAACCTCAGAAGCAAGGTTCCACCGATGTCATCATAGGTACCTTCACTCTGCAAACTATAGTCAATAGAGTGTACTGTTGATGTCCACTGGAAGTTCAAGGTCAAGCATTCTTTGCAAACCTAATGGAGTTACCATTCTATGCGTTTGACGTAATCCTTGGAATGGATTGGTTGACTGAGCATAGGGCCATGATTGGTGTTTAGTTGAAGAAAGTTACTTTGCAAAGCAGTGAATGCAACAAAGTGGTTTTTGTAGGTGAGCGAGCTTAGTGTAACATAGCTTCAGCATTGAAGGTAGAGAATATGCTATGAAAAGGCTGCAAAGCCTATCTAACTTTTGTGATGGGCTCATAGGATTTGGAGAGAGAGGTTCGTGTGGTACAAAGAATCTAATCCAGATGTACTTCCTGATGAGCTACCTCATTTACCACCAGACAGTGAGGTGGAGTTCACCTTTGAGTTGTACCTAGGAAATTCACCAGTGTCTTTCGCACCATATCGCATGGCACCCAAAGAACTTAGGGAGCTAAAAATGCAAGTCCACGAGCTTCTAGATAAAGGTTTCATTCGACCAAGCATATTGCCTTTGGTTTTTCTAGTTTTGCTTGTGAAGGAAAAAGATTAAAACATGAGGATGTGCATTGACTACATGCAATTAATAAATTAACAGTAAAAAATAAGTACCTGTTGCCAAGAATTGAAGATTTTTTTGACTAGCTATGAGGTGCCACTGTGTTTTCTAAGATCGATTTGTGATTCAGTTACTACTAACTCAAGATGAAAGAGTCCGATGCGATGAAGACAACTTTTAGGACAAGGTATGGGCACTATGAATTTTTTGTGATGCCCTTTGGGTTGACAAACGCCCCTGCTGTTTCATGGACCTGATGAATCGAGTGTTCCATGCATATCTGGATTGTTGCATGGTGGTATTCATTGAGGACATCTTCGTCTACTTGAAAACTAAAAAGGAGCACAACATGCATCTTTGAACTATGTTGCAGATTCTGTAAGAGAGGGAGTTAATTTTTGCTCAAAGAAGTGATGATTTTGGGACATCTGATTTTAGCTAAAAGGGTTCACATGAACTCAAAGAAAATCGACACAAGTGTGGAATGGAGACCACCAAGAAGTGTGTTGGAAGTGCGAAGCTTATCAAGGCTCACGGGATACTATCGTTATTTTGTTGAGGGATTTGCCACTATAGTAGCACCCTCAACAAAGCTACTTCAAAAGATAGAGTGGTTTATGGACTGAAAAAAGCCAGTGAAGCTTTGACAAGCTTAAGGAGATCCTCACCAAAGCACCAGTCATAACCTAATCCAAGTTAGGGAAAGAATCCGCAGTTTCTAGTGACGCCTCTCACATGAGACTTGGATGTGTTCTTATGCAAGAAGAGAATGTCGTAGCCTATGCTTCTAGTAAATTGAAGCTTCATGAATGGAACTATCCAACCCATGATTCAGAGTTAGTAACGGTGGTGCTCGTATTAAAGATTTGGCGACACAACCTATATAGTGAGAAGTGTGTCATCTACTTATACCATAAAAGTTAGTACCTGCTTACCTAGAAGAAATTTAATCTTGAATACTAAATATTATATAAGGAAAGTAAAGTACATAAACACAAAAAAAACAAAAATAAACATCAAACAAGTGCCATCCCTGAAAACGGCACCAAAAACTTGATCGGCTGTTTAATGTCACAGTAATAATGTGCAAGCGTACACTATCGATGCAAGTATAGTAGACAGATGTGAGTCTGTCGGATATCGATCCCATAGGGATGGTTGTTTTTTGTCTATTAATGTTGGTGCAATAGCTAGATAGAAACAAGATAAATTGTGAGGATAGTTGTAACACCCCTTACCCGAGTCTGAGGCTGGGACTGGGAACGAGGCATTAGCATACTTAACCACAAGCATACATTCGTTTCCGAGTCACCAAGAATTGATTAAATTTAAAACTCTTTCGAACTTTGCTTAAAACCCTTAAAGTAGGCTTACAAGGCCTCAAAATTTCCTTGGAAACCCTTCGGAACCAACTCGGGTCCTTAAACCGACTAAATAAAAATGATTCTTGAAATAGGGCACACGCCCATGTGGAAGGGCAACACGCTCGTGTGGTCGTTATCACATGGCCGTGCTGATGGCACATGTGACACACATGGCCTAAGCATTTAGGGACATGCCCGTGTCTGATACCCTTGTGAGTTTAATTCCAAATTTGAACCTACAGGGGTTTTTCAAAAGGCCTGACACACGCTCGTGTCCATGGACCGCGTCCCTCACACGGCCATCACACGCCCGTGTCCTAGCCCGTGTCTAAAAACCTTGGCATTTTGCTTTTGACGTCAGCATCCAATAAGGGGCATACAACCAAGGCACACACCCGTGGCCAGAGGTCGTGCCCTCCACACGGTTGAGACACACAATCGTGTCTCTACTCGTGTGTTTACTACCATACATTCTGACTTGTAAATTTCACGTGCAGGGGACACACGGCCGAACAACACACCCGTGGGGCTGATCGTGTGTCTACCCGTGTGGACAATATAATGCTATCTACTAAGCCCTTTGCCACCCTGAAACACAGTATAACAATAACCAACGTATCAAAGTTTAACTTAATATGATTTTCACAACCAAACAACTATAATCAAGACCTATATAATTTACATATATTCAACCATGCCAACAATTTCACATTCATGAAGGACTAACTTGCATTCACATAATAACTTTCAATATTAGCCATTTTTCCATGGCCTTATACAAAATGAATCAAATGCTAAAGTAAGCCAACACATTTGGCCAATTAACAATGAGACAAAACTCAAAAGTCAAGGTCCTATACATGCCATAATCAAAATAAAAGATCTAACTATACCAAATGCTTCGATTAATAGTGTGATCAATGCCTCTAACGTACCTCGAGCTAATTAGGCGGCACTATAAGAAAATAGAAAGGAGAGGGAGTAAGCATAAAGCTTAGTAAGTTGCATGTAATAAATATTACAACAAATTTACCATTCATCATCATACTCTTAGTACTAAAGTAGGCATAAGCACGACTTACTCATCACTATCCAATTCAATTCACATAGCATACATTGAGCTCACATCTCATACATTTCAAACAGGTACCTGTACCACTCACAACATGTTTATACTTCTCTCGTTTAACTTAAACTGTAACTCTCACTGTTGAACCATTTGGAAAGCTATCAGATATTGACTATGCCTCAAACATAGGGTATAATGCTGATGCCATGTCCCAGACATGGTCTTACACTGGCTTATCCATCAAGTCGATGCCATGTCGCACACATGGTCTTACACTGACTATCAAAATTAAGGCCGACACAATGTTTCAGACATGGTCTTACTCTAGCTCTCACAATCTGTAACACCCCTTACCCGAGACCGTCGTCGAAGTCGAGCACGAGGCGTTACCAGACTTATCTTACTTGTTCGGGGCATTAAAAAAAATAACATTTAAAAAAAATTAATTCGCTAACATTCATCCAATAAATCCCTAAAAAGGGCCCTTGAGGTCCTAAAACGTGCAATTGCAACAAGTCGGGACTAAACCAAGAACATTAAAAATTTTCCGATTACTTACACAAATCAAAACAATTTTTTCACTATTCATAATAAAATTGTCCATCTGCATAACAGTCACTAAATTAATTATAACTCCAGTTACAAAACTAAAAATTTAAATCCTTAATTTTTCTCTAAAACTAGACTCATATATCTTCTTACCATAAATTTTCCAGAATTTTTGGTTTGACCAATTTGTACAGTTTATTCATTAAAGGTTCCCCTGTTTTGTAGTTCAGCGGACCTGACCTCTCTTCACTTAAAATTGATTATCTCATTATACAAAAATCAGATAATGTTTTTGTTTGTTTTTAATGAAAATAGACTCACTAAGGAATCTAAAAATATAAAATTTGACTTATAATTATTTTTTTTACAATTTCTAGTTCTTTTCCAAAGTTGGAACAGGGGATCACAAAGTCACTTTGAACTAGTCTTACAGAAATTTAAATATCTCAAAATATAGACTTCCTTTGCTTGCTCTGTTTCTTTCCTATAAAAATAGACTTAATAATATTTAATTCTATTCTAATTCACCATTTAGTTCCATTTCTATAATTTTTAATGATTTTTCAAAACCACATCACTGCTGCTGTTTCCTAACTGTTCCATGGCCAACTCTTACTCTTTCATAGTTTCTTTGCATCAAACCTCATTTAGGCATATAATAGCAAAACATGTTTTTATTTAGCTATATCATAAGCTAATCATTACCAAGTATTCACATGACATTCTTTAATCATATCATAAGGACATACACACAAAATAGCCAAGTCCTTATACATGCCATAACTTAAATTATTTCTAGTCACAAAATAATGAGATAACTTGTTGATAGTGTGAGGCGATCTCCGACGTCCTTATTGGCTTTGCGATACTATAAAAAAGAGAGAAAAGAAAGGGAGTAAGCATAAAGATTAGTAAGTTTGCATGTAAATAAATAACAACATTCTAAATGAATTATCAAGATAACCTGAACCTTTCGAACATGGACTTATCTTACCTTCCTTTTGGTACACTCTTTAAATTTTTCCGTTGAACCATTTGGAATACTAAGGATACACAGGTACCTTTCCTTTTTAAACTTACCATTGCCATGTCTTGACATGGTCTTACATGGTATCCTTGCCTTATAAACTCACCATTGCCATGCCTTGGCCTTATAGTAGTTTACCAATGTCATGTCTTGACATAGTCTTACATGATTTTCTTGCCTTGTAAAACTTGCCAATGTCATGCCTTATCTTGGTCTTACTTGGTATTCTTAAACCCTAATGTCATGACATTTGTATCCTACACATTCCTAAGGTTCAACCAGGATTTTTAAGTATTATTTCTCCGTCAATTCTTACTTGAATCATCAAGGAATAAATTTACAGAATAAATATATTGATGTTGAAAAATAACATCATTAATTATAAATAATAAAACATTACATTTATTTACCGCAAACTTACCTAGATACAAAATACAATCAAATATTTTGATTTAGTCCTCAACCTTTTTCTTTCCTCGGTCTAACCCCAAATTTCATTCTTCTTGATCTATAATAGCAAATTTAACTTATTTAATATTCAATTTATCAAAACAGTCATTAACTCTAACTTTGGAAAATTTACAATTTAGCCTCTAAACTTTTGCATATTTACACTTTTGCCCTAGGCTCGAAAATGAAACTATATCCCTAATTCTTATGTTTTATGACATGCTGATAATTTATTTACCTACAGCAACATCAAATTCCCACTCTAACAAGTACTTATGACCATTAAGTATTTTTACGGATTATGTCTTTTTACTCGTTTTCGCTTAAAATCGCTTAGCTCAAGTCATTTAACATAATTTCAAGCTTCATATTCTACCATAAAACATCAAAATAAACACATTTCACCTATGGGTATTTTTCCAACCCTAGGTTAAATTATTGCTAGAATAAGCTAAATCAAGTTACCGAGACTTCAAAAATGTAAAGAACATTAAAAACGGGGCTTGGAATCACATACTATGAAGCTTGGAAGCCTGACAAAACCCTAGCTATGAAAAACCCTTGAAATTTCGACCTAATGAAGAAGATGGGCACATTTTGCCATCTTTTTCCCTTTTTTAATCTTTTAATTACCAAATGACTAAAATACCCTTCATTAAAACTTTAGTTATTTTTATCTATGTATGTCCATTTTTGTCCATGAAAACCTAATGGTCTAATGACCATTTAAGGAACTCTACTTCAATTATACTCTTCAATTTAATCATTTAGCATCTAAAACTCATATTTATCAACTTTTGGAATTAAGCCCTAGTAGGCAAATTAAGCATGCTATCTATAAAATTTTCCATCGATACTCTAACACATGCATCTAATCACTCGGTAAATTATAAAAATTAATCGGAATAAACTTTTCTATCTCAGATTTGCGATTTCCCAACCACTGTTCTATTTAGGCCCTATTTTGGGATGTTACAAATATCCGTGCCGATGCCATGTCCCAGACATGGTCTTACTCTGACGCATCTCTTAGCCGATGCATGTCCTAGATATGTCTTACACTGACTTACATCTCGAGGCCGATGCATGTCCCAGACATGTCTTACACTAGCTCTTATCTCAATGCCGATGCCATGTCCCAGATATGGTCTTACGCTGGCTCTCATAATGTGGCCGATGCATGTCCCAGACATGTCTTACACTAGCACACAAATAACCCGAATGTCGTGGCATGAATATCTGATTTATTTCCTAATGTTCAAACGAGAGTTCTACTATCTCAATATTCATCATACGTAATCATTTACACAAACAAGCAATTTATACTATATCAATTCAAACACATATAATAACAATGCAGTTGTATTATTTACATACAACTTACCTCGCTATTCAAAATTTGGCGGTTATCTCGGCTTATTCCGCTAGTTTGGCTTTTCCCCGGTCTAGGCCCGAATTTTGTAATTCTTGATCTATAATGATAAAAATTCACAAATTTAATCATTTTATTAATCTAAGTACTCAACAATTTAAAATTGGGCAAAATGACCATTTTACCCTAGACTTTTGCAAAATGACCATTTTTCCCTTAGGTCTGAAAATCAGTTTTTATCACATTTTCTCACTAATCAAGCCTAGCCGATAACTTTTTATACTAAAAGCAGCCCACAGTATTCCTTATTTCACACATTTATCACCTTTTTTACAACTTATGCAAAATGGTCCTTAGTTAGGGTTTCATGGAAACTACTTCACAAAAGTTGTTTATTACACTACCATAACTCATTTTCTTCCATAAACTTTTAGAAAGAAACATGAACACACTCATGGTAAAACCCTAGATTTTCAACCATTTTGCAAAATAGACCCCTCATTTGAAAGTTTATGTTACAAGGGTTCTAAAAGTACAAAATATTCAAGAAAACCCCTCAAATCACTTACTTTGCAAAGGCTTTAAGTTGCTGAAATTTTTTCAAGCTTCCATGGCCATTTTCCTGGAGAAAAATTAGTGGAGAAGAAAGAGAGAGATGGATAAAAATGACAACTTTTACTATTTGTTTTATTTTATTCAATTTCAACACCTAATTTCACCAAATTTTGACTTTTGACCACCTTTGTCTCCTATGGCCGGCCATGCTATTCTAAAGGGCCTAATTGCCCTTTAAAGACCTCCAATTTAGGTTCTCTAGCTATTTTACACCCTTAGCTATCAAAATAGGACTTTTGCACTTTATGCAATTTAGTCTTTTTTCACAATTAAGCATGAAATCACTAAAATTACTTCACCAAAATTTTCATGCACTAATATAAACATGTTATAACTTAAAATTAATAATAAAATAATTTCTTTGACTTCAGATTAGTGGTCCCGAAACCACTGTTTCGACTAGGCCTAAATTCGAGCTGTTAAAATTCTCCCTCTTAGGGATTTTTGTCCCCGAAAATCTTACCGGTGAATAAGTTCGGGTATTGATCTCTCCTGGTCTCCTCGGGTTCCCATGTGGCTTATTTGACTCGATGTCTATGCCACAAAACTTTCACGAGTGCTATACTTTTATTCCTCAATTGTTTGACTTCCCAAGTTAAAATCTTAATCGACTCCTCGTCATAAGTCATGTCCGGCTGAATCTCAATCTCAATTGGCACGATTACATGCGAAGGATCCGATCTATATCGACATAACATGGACACATGAAACACGTCGTGAATATTTTCCAATTCTGAGGGCAAGGCCAAACGTTAAGCAACAGGCCCTACTCTTTCGATAATCTCATAAGGTCTAATAAATCATGGACTTAGCTTGCCTTTCCTTCCGAATCGGAGAACCTTCTTCCATGGGGATACCTTCAAAAACACTTTATCCATGACTTCAAACTCGATCCCTTTCCGTTTCAAATCCACATAGGATTTATGTCTATCCGAAGCGGTCTTTATACAATCACGAATCAATCTAACTTTTTTTCAGTTTTTCTAACTAAGTCAACCCCATGAATCTGATTCTCTCTCAGCTCAGTCCAATATAAAGGCGTTCGACACTTACACCCATGCACAACCCACCAGCGGGAAATACTTTTCCCAACTGCCTTGAAACTCGACAACACAACACCGTTACATGTCCTCTAATATCTGAATTACTCTTTCTGACTGACCGTTAGTTTGTGGGCGGAAAGCTGTGCTAAAATTCAACTTTCTCCCCAAAGCTCCTTGCAACTTCTTCCAAAACCTTAAGGTAAACCTCAAATCTTTATCTGAAACAATCGATAAGGGCACCCCGTGAAGTCTCACTATCTCTGAAACATAAAAATCAACCAATTTCTCAAGGGAGTAGTTGGTACGCACCGGTATAAAATGTGCCAACTTGGTGAGTCTATCAACCACAATCCACACGGCATCTTTCTTCCTCAGGGTTATTGGCAAACTTGTCACAAAGTCCATAGTAATCTGATCCCACTTCCACTCGGGGACCATGATAGGCTAAAGTAAACCCGAAGGTACCTGGTGTTTAGCTTCACTTGCTGACAAACTAGACACTTAGAAATGAACTCAGAAATGTCTCTTTTCATCCCCGACCACGAGTATATTTTCTTCAAGTTGTTATACATCTTTACACTACCCGGATGGATAGATAAGCAACCACTATGCGCCTCTCATAAAATATTCTGAATAAGCTCATTATCCTTGGGTACATAAACTCTGTCTTGGAACATCAAGCATCTGTTGGTTCTAATCCAAAAATTTGATTCAACACCCAACTCACACTGAGTTCTCTTGGCTTGGAATTCACTGTCGTTATTCTGGGCTTCGTAAATCTCTTGCAGGAATGACAGTCTAGCTCTCAACTTCGCTAGAATCAAACCATCATCAGTCACAGACAACTGAGCATTCATAGCCCTCAAGGCGAACAATGATTTCCTACTTAAAGCATCAGCGACCACATTCGCCTTTCCCGGATGGTAGTCGATAACTAACTCATAATCCTTTATTAAATCTAGCCACCTTCGTTGTCGTAGATTCAACTCCTTCTGAGTCATCAAATACTTTAGACTTTTATGGTCGGTGAATACCCGACATCTCTCACCATACAAATGGTGCCTTCAAATTGTCAACATGAACTGTTAGCTCCAAATCATGGGTCAGGTAATTTCTCTCGTGTGGCTTTAGCTGTCTCGAGGCATAGGCTATTACGTTGCCTTCTTTCATGAGCATGCACCCTAACCCAGTCAAGGATGCATTACTATACACCACAAACTCTTTCCCAGTTCTGGTTGCACTAAGACTGGGGTTTCGGTTAACAAAGCCTTTAGTTTCTCGAAACTCTGTTGGCACTTCTCCGTCCATTCGAACTTGACATCTTTTTGTAACAACCTTGACATCGGAGTAGCTATCATTGAGATCCATTTACAAATCTTTTGTAATATCTAGCCAAACCCAAAATCCTTCGAATCTCTGACACATTCTTCGGCGGTTTCCACTCAACAATAGCTGAGATCTTATTCGGGTCAACTCTAATTCCATCTCCTGACACGATGTGTCTTAGGAATCTAACCTCCTAAAGCCAAAATTCACTCTCACTGAACTTGGCATATAACTACTTATCCCTCAAGGTTTGTAAAACCGTTCTCAGATGCTACGCATGTTCACTCTCATCACACAAACAAATTAGTGCAAGGGCATTCGTTAAACCAAAGGGAATAACAAGAAACTCATAGTGCCCATACCTCGTCCTAAATGCGATTTTCGGTACATCTTGCTTCTTAACCCTTAGCTGGTAGTAGCCAGGCCTTAAGTAGATCTTAGAAAACACGGTGGCTCCCTTCAACTGATCAAACAAATCATCGATCCTTGGAAAGGGATACTTGTTCTTCACAGTCACTTTGTTGAACTATCTGTAGTCTATACATAACCTTATCAAACTGTCTTTCTTCTTTACAAGAAGTACTAGAGTGCCCCACGGTGAATAACTCAGTGATGCAAAACCTTTATCTGTTAACTCTTGTAACTGAGTCTTCAACTCCTTCAACTCCGTTGGAGCCATTCTATACAAAGCAATCGAGATAGGTATCGTACCAGGGACCAACTCGATGCCAAAGTCAATTTCTCTGGTTGGAGGTAATCCGGGAAACTCTTCCGAAAACACATCCAGATACTCACATACCGCCAGAACTGTCTCAATTTTCACTTCGACTCTTTGGTGTTCAACACAAATGCTAGGTAGGACTCATACCATTTTCTCAAATATTTCTTGACAGTCAAAGATGAAATCAGTACTGGTGAGTTTTCCGGTTCACCTGATTCAACTCGAATAATATCACCATTCTCACATTTCATTTCAATGAACTTGCTACCATAATTTACTATCACATTATGAGCAGTTAACCAATCCATGCTAAGAATTAGGTCAAAATCATCAAACGGTAGTAGTATGAGGTTAGCCGGAAAACAATGACCTCTAGTCATCAAAGGACAACCTCTACACACTTTATCAACTATCACATGTCTACCTAACGGGTTTGACACTTTTATCACAAATTTGGTAGACTCAACAGACATATTCATACTGGATACTAATTTCATGCATACATTGGAATGAGTAGACTCTAAATCAATCAAAGCAATAACAAAAATATCATGGAGAGAAAAAGTACTCGTAATCACATTTGGTGAAGATGCCTCTTCACGAGTGTGAATGACATAAGTTCTTGCAGGCACTCGGCCCTCAGACCTCATAGTTGAATCTCTAGGAGCTCATCTACTACTAGCCCCATTGCCTGGGTTCTTTGTGGTCTACCCCTCGTAGGAGCACTAGTCGCCCTCACATCTTGCTTTTTCTCTTTCTCATCTAATTCAAGGTAGTCTCGAATGAAGTGGTCTAACGATCCACATTTAAAGCAACCTCTTTCATTCCCTCGACACTCGTTGAAATGACGTCTTCCACACTACAAACACTCTGGCCTATTTGGCCGAGCACTACCGACACTCGCGATAGGGGTGGTTGGGCCTTAGAAGTCGTTTTCTGCTTATTCTTACTCTTATTTGAGAATCCCATTGACATGTTCGATCGGGTAGGAAACTCTCTCGATCTCTTAGATGAGGTCTGCTGTGATTTCCCCATCTATCTTTTCCTTGAGTCTCGGGACTTAATGTCAGCTCTTCTCTTCTCTTTGGCCAATTCCTCGGCCTTACATGCTCATTCCACAAGCACTACAATTTTCGTCAATTCTAAAATGCCCACTAATAGATAGATATCTTCGTTTAGACCATCTTTAAACCTCTTGCACATGATGGCTTCTGTAGATACGCACTTCCGTGCAAATTTTTTGAGTCTCACAAACTCACCCTCGTACTCCGTCACCATCCTACGGCCTTGTTTTAGCTCTAAAAATTCTTTCCTCTTCCGGTCTATGAACCTTTGACTAATGTATTTCTTCCAGAACTCTTCTTGGAAGAATTCCCAAGTTACTCTCTCTCTCTCGATACGACTGACACGAGAGTGTTCCACTATTGGTAGGCCGAGTCTCGTAAAAGTGACACTGCGCACTTTACACACTCTTAAGGTGTGCATGATAGCTCATCAAATACCCTAATGGTATTTTCCAACCAAAATTTTGCTCTCTCCGAGTCATCATCTACATTAGCCCAGAATTCCTCCGCCCCTTGCTTTCAAATCTTATCTACTAGAGGTTTCTCTCTCCTAACCATATCTACTCCTTGAGGAGCTACAGGGGCATACTGAGGAATCGGAGGAGGTGGGGGAGGTGGAGTGCTCAGATTCACACGAACAATCCCCGTGTACCAAGCATACATCATGTGGAGATAAGCCTCTCTAGCCCTTCCGCCCTTACTTAGTGTCACGGGCCCACTATCTACTAGCGCAGTCCCTCTAGCGAAAGCCGGCGCATTACTCTCAACATCATCCACCGTAGCTACGTCAGGATCCATTTACTATAAATAAAAACATAATTTATCTCGCCAGGAGTCGTCACACTATCAATAAACAATTATGGCATGTATAGCTAGACTTGTACTCATGCTAGGTTAGTCCTAGAATCGACTAAACCATAGCTCTGATACCACTAAATGTAACACACTTTACCCGAGTCTGAGGCCGGGGCTAGGCACGAGGCATTACCATACTTAACCATATGCATACATTCATTTTCGAGTCACCAAGACTTGATTAAATTTAAAACTCTTTCGAACTCTGTTTAAACTTCTTAAAGTGGGCCTACAAGGCCTTAAACTTTCCTTGGAAACCCTTCGAAACCAACTTGGGTCCTTAAAACAACTAAAAAATGATTCTTGAAACAGGGCACATGACTGTGCGAAAGGGAAACACGCCCGTGTAGTCGTTATAACATAGTCGTGCTGATGGCCCGTGTGCACACACGGCTTAAGCATCTAGGGGAACGCCCGTGTCCCATACCCATGTGAGTTTAATTCCATATTCAAACTTACAAGAGCTTTCACATGGCTTGACACATGCCTGTGTCCATGGCCCGTGTCCCTCACACAGCCATGACACGCCTTTGTCCCTCAGACGACCATGACACACCCGTGTCGTAGCTCGTGTCTAAAAATCTTGGCATTTTGTTTCTAACGTCAGCATCCAATAAGGAGAACACGGCCAAGGCACATGCCCATAGCCAAAGGCCGTGTCCTCCACACGGCTGAGACCCACAGCCGTGTCTCTGACCGTGAGTTTATTACCATTGATTCTGACTTGTAAATTTCACGTGCAGGGGACACACGACTGAACGACACGCCTGTGGGGCTGACCATGTGTCATACACGGCCTAGAAACATGCCCGTGTGTCTACCCTTATGGACAATATAGGGCTATCTACCAAGCCCTTTGCCACCCTGAAACACAGCGTAACAACAACCAATGTATCAAAGTTTAACTTAATATGATTTTCACAACCAAACAACCATTATGAAGACCTATATACTTTACATATATTCAACCATGCCAACAATTTCACATTCATGAAGGACTAACTTGCATTCACATAATAACTTTCAATATTAGCCATTTTTCTATGGCCTTATACAAAATGAATCAAAAGCTAAAGTAAGCCAACACATTTGGCCAATTAACAATGAGACAAAACTCAAAATTCAGGGTCCTAGACATTACCATAATCAAAATAAAAGATCTAACTATACCAAGTGCTTCGATTGATAGTGTGATCGATGCCTCCGACGTCCGATGATCCTCGAGCTAATTAGGCGATACTATAAGAAAATAGAAAGGAGAGGGAGTAAGCATAAAGCTTAGTAAGTTGCATGTAATAAATATAACAACAACTTTACCATTCATCATCATGCTCTTAGTACTAAAGTAGGCATAAGCACAACTTACTCATCACTATCCAATACAATTCACATAGCATACATTGAGCTCACATCTCATACATTTCAAGTAGGTACTTGTACCACTCACAACATGGTTATACTTCTCTCGTTTAACTTAAATTGTAACTCTCATTGTTGAACGATTTGGAAAGCTATCGGATATTCACTACGCCTCAAACATAGGGTATAATGCCGATGCCATGTCCCAGACATGGTTTTACACTGGCTTATCCATCAAGTCGATGCCATGTCGCAGATATGGTCTTACACTAACTATCGAAATCGAGGCCGACGCCATGTCCAAACATGGTATTACTCTAGGTCTCACATATCCGTGCCAATGCCATGTCCCAGACATGGTCTTACACTGACACATCTCGTAGTCGATGCATGTCCCAGACATGTCTTACACTGGCTTACATCTCGAGGTAGATGCATGTCTTAGACATGTCTTACACTAGCTCTCGTCTTAATGCCGATGCCATGTCCCAGACATGGTCTTACACTGGCTCTCATAATGTGGTCGATGATGTCTTACACTAGCACACAAATAACCTGAATGTTGTGGAATGAATTTCTGATTTATTTCCTAATGTTCAAATAAGAGATTTACTATCTCAATATTCATCATACGTAATCATTTCCACAAACAAGCAATTTATACTATATCAATTCAAACACATATAATAACAATGTAGTTGTAATATTTACATGCAACTTACCTCAGTATTCAAACTTTGGCAGTTATCTCGGCTTATTCTGCTAGTTTGCCTTTTCCCCGGTCTAGGCCCGAATTTTGTAATTCTTGATCTATAATGATAAAAATTCATGAATTTAATCATTTTATTAATCTAAGTACTCAACAATTTAAATTAGGCAAAATGACCATTTTACCCCTAGACTTTTGCAAAATGACCATTTTATCCTTAGGTCTGAAAATCGATTTTTATCATATTTTCCCACTAATCAAGCCTAGCAAATCACTTTTTATACTAAAAGCAGCCCACAATTATCCTTATTTCACACATTTATCACCTATTTTACAACTTATGCAAAATGGTCCTTAGTTAGGGTTTTCATGGAAACTACTTCACAAAAGTTGTTTATTACACTACCATAACTCATTTTCTTCCATAAAATTTTAGAAAGCAACATGAACACACTCATGGTAAAACCCTAGACTTTCAAAAATAGTCTTTTCATTTGAAATCTTATGTTACAAGGGTTCTAAAAGTACAAAAATATTCAAGAAAAACCCTCAAATCACTTACTTTGCAAAGGCTTTAAGTTGATGAAAATTTTTTAAGCTTCCATGGCCATTGTCTTGGAGAAAAATCAGTGGAGAAGAAAGAGAGAAATGAAAAAATGACAAATTTTACTATTTGTTTTATTTTATTCAATTTCAACACCTAATTTCACCAAATTTTGGCTTTTGACCACCTTTGTCTCCTATGGCCAGCCATGTTATTCTAAAGGGTCTAATTACCCTTTAAAGACCTCCAATTTAGGTTCTCTAGCTATTTGACACCCTTAGCTATCAAAATAGGACTTTTGCACTTTATGCGATTTAGTCATTTTTCACAATTAAGCATGAAATCACTAAAATAACTTCACCAAATTTTTCATGTACTAATATAAAAATACTTTCTCTGACTTTAGATTAGTGGTCCCGGAACCACTATTCTGACTAGGCCCAAATTCAAGCTGTTACAATAGTTGTCGGAGCAACAACTTGGAAACAATAAAATAAAATATGATAAAGATAAAATAGGGTCCCCAACATAATTCTTCAGTAGAATACTAAGTGCTTACAAGGATAAAAGGATAGGTGATTATTGAGCAATATATTTCAATGTATATCTTACTAAGAGTCACTCCTCTATTTAATCTGAAACTTAAATATGCGCATTAACCCCCACTTTCTGATGATGAAAATATGGCACTATTAAGAACAAGTGGACTAAATCCCTCTAATCCTCACTCAACTTCCATTGTAATACTTGTTGCTCGAACAGTCACTGTACTTTCCAGTGTCAGTGATTGCAATAACACAAACCTTAATGTTAAATAATAAAAGAAAGATTTAATAAGATAACCTTTAACCAAGAATTCTTGTGTACTTCCACACAAATAGAAAACAGAGATTAATCAATAGTATTTAGAAAGAAATAAGAAAGAATCGAGTGGAGAATACTATTCCTAGACAACTCGACTGAATCTCTCTATTCTCTCTTGTCTCGCATGTAGGTCTCCTCGTTAAAAGATAACCTGCATCAATTTTCATGTTGGCTCCCCAGTGAGAGGCTTAAGCTTCCATAGCCGCAATCTTCAAGGTAGGATGAAGAGGATGATGGTCAAGAAAAAGCTCTCTCATCTCTTTTTTTTTTCTCACGTCAACCTTTTATGTTCTTCTCCAACAGTACAAGTGTCATTTCCTCAGAATTATTCTATCCTTGTACATACAGGTTGGTTATACCAGACTGGACAACTCATGTATTTTTAGTTCTTATCCAGACAGTTGTCAAGTGCGGCGGCAATTTTGGAGGCAATTTGGAATTAACTTATGCAGCGATATTAACGCAAAAAGATAGCAAAATTAAGGATAAAATAGGCTAGGATTCACTGAGTTATAAAATGTAATTTACTAAACTAGAAATGCTAAAATATATGCTAAGGATAACTAAATGGGACCAATTTAACCAATAAGTAAGGAGGAAAGCCTATGTTCTTTCTAGTGCTATCAAATCATCGACAAAAGAAGTGGATCAAGCTACTGAAGGACTGCAACTGCATGTTAGAGTATCATCCAGGAAAAGCCGACGTGGTAGCTAATGCCCTAATTTGAATGTCTATGAGTGATCTGCAAGCTATGTCCACGTAGCTAAGTGTGACAAGCGATGGAGACTTCTCACAAAATTATAAGTGGGACTAACATTGTCACAATAGATTAAGGCGAAGCAAGTTTTTGACGAGGATTTGCCGAAGAGGGTTTAGAGTGTAAGGTGACTGTACATTTAATGATGAAGGAGTACTTTACTTTCGTGGAAGGTTGTGCGTACCTAAGGATGAGGAGCTACGAAAAATGATTCTTAGTGAAGCCCACAATAATTCATTTGTGATACACCCAGGTAGCAATAAGATGTATCGTGACCTCCGTGAACTCTATTACTGGCCTAGTTTGGAGTGAGTTGTTATAGAATATGTGGTGAGGTGTCTGATTTGTTAGAAAGTTTAAGCCAAGCATCAATTTCTCTCAAGAATGCTTCAACCACTGAAAATTCTAGAATGGTAGCAGGAAAGGGTCACCATGGATTTTTTGATAGGTCCGCCAGTGACCCCGACCATGAAGGATACAATTTGGGTGACAGTTGATTGCCTAATGAAGTGTACGCACTTTTTAGGTGTTCACACCAACTACTCTTTGCAAAGGCTCGTTGAAGTTTATGTTGATGAAATAATGCGACTGCATGGCCTGCTTATTTCCATAACATCTGACTAAGATCCAAGATTCACATCGCAATTTTGGAGAAGTTTCCAAAGAGCTTTAGGTTCGAAGATTCAATTCAGTATTGCTTATGACCCTTAGATAGATGACCAATCTGAACAAGTGATACAAGTGTTGGAAGACTGCTGTAAAGTTGTCTTTTGGAGTTCACTACGAGTTGGGAACGATATTTACCTTTAGCAGAGTTCACCTACAACAATAGTTATCAAGAGAGAATTCAAATGAATTCTTTTAAAGGACTATATGGAAGGAAATGTCGCGCACCTTTGTGTTGGGTAGAGCTAGCTGAAAAGAAAATCGTAGGACTCGAGTTGATCCTTGAGACTGAAGATAAGGTTAAGATAATTTGCAAGAGGCTTAAGGCTACCTTTGACAGACAGAAGACATACACCGATTTGAAACGGCTAGACATTGAGTAACAAATAAGCGAGCATGTGTTTTTTAAGGTGTTATTGTGAAATAAAGTCTTAAGATTTGGGCGAAAAGGGAAATTAAGTTCAAGGTTTATTAGACCATACCAGATCATGGAAAAAGTGGGTCCTGTAACATACTGGCTCAAATTACCTCACAAACTTGAGAAGATCCATGGTGTGTTCCATGTGCCCATGATAAGGAAGTATCGTGCTAACACATCTCATGTTGTAGCAACATACAACATTTAGGTGCAACCTGATATGAATTATGAGGAAGAACCCGTGAAAATTATGGCTCGCGAGGTGAAGGTATTGCAAAGCAAATAGATTTGTTTGGTCAAAGTATTGTGCTGTAACCATAAGGCCAACAAAATTACATGGGAAACTAAAGAAGCCATGAAGCAATAGCATCCTCAATTGTTTGAAGGAGAGCATTTTGAGGATGAAATGTCTTATGTGGAGGAGAATTGTGACATCCCAAGATCGGGGAAAAAGTTTTGGTTGTTAAAAGTGAAGGTTCTACAATCTATTTGGAGAATTGTATTCACCAGGTAAGTTGCAAATTGTGTTCACCAGTCAAAGATACAATTAGACTCAAATTAGGAAAAAGAGATCTAGTGTATCTAGGAACACTTTACGTACATGTGACATCTTTCTTGAGTAAGATAGGGTACCCAGAAGTATCTAGGAATCTTATGTCTACAAATAAAACCTTTAGTCCTATGAAATTCTACACTGAATATTCTGATATCAAAATCTTTGTTCTAAAATTCTATTCATAGTAATCTGGGTAAGTATCTGTCTTGTTAAGGTTGATTGTTCCAAAAGCTTGGTTCACTTGCATGTGTGAAATTTGTATGTTCTGTTTAGTAATTTGTGTGTTTATTGCGAAGCGGTCGAACCATCTACCAATAAGGACAATGGAAAAGCTAAAAGTTCATCTATTTTTAGTAAGTGATTGAGGATTCGACGTGAGTATGTTCTTTTTAAGATTACAAAAGTGTGAGTGGTCTAAGAATTTCGGTTATTATCAAAATTATGTTAATTCTTATGTTTTACTAAAAAGAAATCTATTTTGGAAACCCACGTTTCAAAAATACAAGTTTTTTGAAAAGTATTATTTTCAATATATAATTTTGTAAAGATGGTTTTAAATCAAAGTTTTGTACGAGCTCTGAAGCGAGCCTATGGTTTTAATAACGTTTCAAAAGAATGGATTTTAAACTATGTTTTAGTGGAACTTAACGTGCAAGGTTTACAAGCAAATGATTAAACTTTGCCTATGTGCGAGCTCTCTGTTAAGCTCAACTTTGTGTGAGCTCCCTGTTTTGCTCCTTAGCGAGCTTAGATTTATGAGTTTTCTCTATATCACATCCTACGTGCTCCTCTTCAAGCTAGGTTGGATGTATTATACCCAACGAGTCTTCTTTTTGACTGAACTGGTCTTGCGATCTAAGGCAAACTCTGTTTGTATCTTCTGTTTAACCAAATCGGTCTTGCAACCTAAGGTAGACTGTGTTCATGTTTTCTGTTAGATGAACCAATTGTCTGACCTAAGGCCGACTCTGTTCATGATTTTTGATAAGTGTGAGTTGGTTTTGTGACTTTAGTCAAACATAGACTTGAATTTTAAATGTTTTGAATGAAATTGGCCTCGCAATTTAAGGCAAGTCCTTTTAAAGCAAGTTTTAAAAGAAAAGATTAATAAGTGTTGTTTTTAAATTGATTACACAAATATATTTTTTGACAAAACGTGCAAATTAGGTCTCGCAATCTCACTTGCGAACCCAACAAGAAAAATGGTTTCTATTTTCAAACTCTATTTTTAAAGCATAATCTATTTGTTTCTTATTATTCACCAAGTTCGAATTAAACTCACCCACTCCTCTCTTGCTTCTCAAGTAAGTGGGTGGGGGATAGCATGGGTGACGTCAACGATTTGGCAAAGCACCTGATTGAATATTGGTTAACCTGGGAAATAGTTAATGGGTTTAGAATGTTATTCATACTGTTGCCATAATTATTGATAAATTCCTTAAATTCAAGTTTAAACCTATTTTTAAGGTTAATTTTTTATTATTCTATAGACCTTGACTTGGTGCATGTGTTTATGCTGTTAATAAATTGATGTTATTCATGCATGAGTTCTGTGTTATTTTACTTTAATATTTGCGTACCCTTGTAGCAATAATTTTATTACATGCGAAATCCTGTATGAAGTGATCCGTATTTACATGCGTACCCTTGACTTTGCGAAGCTTGTTTATTAATAAAACCACGAAGTATGAAAACCTAAGCATGCATGATATCTTTTGTGAAACATGTTAATGCGAAATAGGTTTGTCTGTGGATCTTTTCTAAAGGTTGTGAATTGTAGTTACCTTGTGAACTCATGACTTGTGGGAACTTATGTGGAGTTTAGTCATCTAAACTTAGGTGCGAGCCTTTCTTGGATTATTTTGTAAGCTCGCATGGTTACTTCTCTATGTATAATTTTCAATTTTGTGTTTTTATTTAACATATTATTGTTATCCGTAAGTGGTGTGCTGGAGGTCAAGTTGGGAATTAATGGAGAGTCACTTCGATGTCTATTATGGCACGCCAGATTTAGGTCGAATCATCTCGATCAAGTTTTGGGTGTTACAGAAAGTTAAAGTTAGGTATGAGAAACATTTTTGAACATTGGTTTGCAAGAACACGGTCAGGGAACCGTGATGGTAATGGATTTAGACTATGACATAACAGACAGAAAGAATGAATATGTTGTGTGATACTCTATGTGATAGATAATTGATGTTGAAAGAAGAGAAGCTGGAAGTGATGAATTATTTGGCACTCTCAGCAAACCATGACCAAGATATAAATGATTAATACTCACTGAGTTGTTACGAACTTATATGAGTTGTACTTATTGTTTCAAGTTGTATGAGATTGTGCACCATGAGGGACGATTCTAAGACTACACGAAGGGAGTGATGAATCAGGCTATTATGTATACAAATTAAGTTTGGTGGCATGTTCCAAGTCTGAAGGCTACCCAAATACCCATAGTTTGCGTAGTTATATTAGATTAGGAATTTGAATTAAATATCTTTGTAACTAATTACCATGTGCTGCAGTTATAATTTCTTATTGCATATACATAAGTAATTTTGTTTGAGTTGGTGTGATTAAGTTAAAACAAATTGAGAAATTGTATAAGTAGAATAAGTTTTGTATGTATCACATTGTAATACCCAAGACTCAAATTCGACAAGTCAGATCAAGTTAGGGTTGTTATAAGGTATGTGTAAGTCTATGTGGCTAAGACCTATGACATTATATGGCATAGAAAACACTTATGGTGTTGCCTCTAGTGAGAAGAAAGCTAGACTGACAAATCACAACATAAGGATCTGCAAGTCCATGTGGCTGAAACCCATGGCATAAGGGCTAAATTGTAAAAGTCCAATCACTATAGGTTTTTGAATGGCCAAAGGTTTAGGGACCTAAATAGTAAATAGCCAAATGTTACAAATAGTACATAAACCATTTTATAATATAATATAGTGGATGATGAGGCTTTTTTCTACTAATAAGGTTAATCGTAATAAAAATAAACTAATTAAAGATTTTGTTAATTAATTAATATTAACTAATGTTTAATCAAGGTATAAAAGCTTAATTAAGTAAGAAAAAAGATGTCATCTTCCTTATTTGTTCTTATGGTCGTCCATAGAAGGAAAAACCTATGGAAAATTCTAAAGACATTTGACCATTGATTTTAAGGTAAATTCAAGTTCTTTTCTTGTATTTTTTAATGAATTTGGGCTCATGGGAGGTTGATTTAGCTAGGATGTTTACCAATTTGTAAAATTATTAAAGTTTTAGAAAGTTACCATTGTTGAGCTCTTGAAGAGTTAGGCTTCAAATTGATAGATTTTAAGCTTAGGTTAAGAGAAGGACTAGATTGTAAAGTTAATGTTTTTATTGTTAACTTTGTTTCACTAGGGACCAAATTGAATGAATGTAAAACTTAACATAAAATTACGTTAGAAATAGAAAATATAATTCCCTACTGAAAATATATGTAATTGACTTTTAATTTGAAATTAGAAATCAAAAGTTAAGCTTATCCAGAGTTCAAAGACTAAATTGAATAAAATAAAAATGTGGGGAAATTGAAAATTAAAATTCTATAGGATCTTGCATATCATAGTATAGAATAAGAATGTTTGGTATTTATTTTTATATAAAATAATTGTTTAGATCATAATCAAATGAAAATGGAGTTAATCGGGGAAAAGTTAAAATTGCGAATTAGCCCCTAAAGTATCCACTCTATTCACATTTTGAACAACTAAGTTCATATGGAACATACTATCTTATTTTATATTATGTGTGAATTGTGTTTGATTTCATCTATATGTTTAAATATAATTAGAATTTAGTGAAATTGGCATGTGTGGCCTAGATGGACTGAATTGAAAAGTTATGTAAATATTGACTATTATGAAATAGAACAATGTGCAAATGTGAGAGTTGATTGATTATAGGACTTGTAAATGAAATATGTAATCATGTATAAAGATGGGTAATGTCATATATACAAAAATGATGTCCATGTGAACTTAGTAAAAGGCTAGGATACGTATGGCATGCTATTAGGTTATAAGTGCCCTTGATCAGGGATTTTACAGATTATATCGAGCCCTAATATTTGTTGCAAATTCTCAAATTATATATATATCGTAGGTTTATTCAAGATGATTAACCTCAATATAGTGTCAGCTTGTGTGAGTAGCTGTGTTATAAAGTCAACCTGTATGAGCAACCCTGATACATTATCAGTTTGTCTGAGGAGCGTTATTATAATGTCAGCTTGTGTGAGCAACCTTGATATATTGTTATCTTATGTTCAAAACTTATTCCTGTGTATCTGAGCCCATTTTACTTTAGTTCCATCTGACAATATTCAGTTGAATGGTAATGGAAATTTAAATGTGAATTAGAAATGATATGGTATATGATTGATATCCAATAAGTGATAGGTATATGATTTTCTTAATGTTCATGATATTTGTCATGATATGCAAGTATGACTAACCTATTGGTTGATAATGTTGATGTGTAGCTAGATGCGACAATACATGCCAAGAATAACCACTTTGAATGCCAAAATGTTTGATATTTTCTTATGCTTTAATTGATCAAGGTAAGTACAGAAATATCATTTGAACTAGCTAAGCATTCTTAATGATTACTTTGGTTGTTTTCCTTCCCTGTAGATCGTCACATTGCAGAACTTGCCAAGCCAAATCAATGGAAGAGCTCACACTATCACAAGATGGTAGATATATGTTTATTTTAAATCTAGACTTTGTGGTATGTACATAAGGAACATTTTGTATAAACGGTCAATTTAGTGTTAATGTTTTTGTGATACGACAATAATGGTTAGACTTGTGTAATTGGCTTGATATGGGATCATATTGATGTATGTTTAGGTCTTGTGTGATGCTTGCATGTTCAATGATCTCAAATGGTGTGGTTTGTAACATCCAGTTACTTTAACTGCCCATAAATTTGGGAAAGCTAGGATTTAATTGCCTAGTAAACTGTTGGACTCCGATAGGAGATTTGAACATTTTAGTGGTTGGATTTCAATTCAAGTCAGTTAGATTGGAATCAGCTGGTTCCAAAGTAGGAGATAAAATTATTAAGAGTGGTGGTGGAAATATATAAGCATGGGAAGGGACAAACTTTTCACAATTCTGTATATAAATCGTCTCCTCTTCATAGCATCATCTTCTTATGTTGTTCTGAAGAAGAAGAGAATGTAGGTGAAGGAATCTCTCCATGTCACAGTAGAGGCTCATATTGATGTATGTTTAAGTCTAGTGAGGGAGAAATTGAGGAACTGCTACCAGGACAAATGAGGCTCTATTGTTCGGAAAAGCTAAGCTGAGGAGGCAAGGAAGCATCAGGTGAGTTTCTGCACCCTGCCTCTTGATTGATAAATAATGTTGTGTGATCATACTAGTTATGTGTTGAATGTTGTCAGTAGGTAAATGATATTGTATGTAATGCCCTTGATCCGAATCGATCTACCGGATCCAAATCTCAGGTGTTACGCCTTATACAGATATAACTTAAACTTTTCTTCTAACATTTTTCCTATGAAAAAAAACTGTCTATCTATGATAGAGTTTCTTATGTGTACAATGTATGGTTAGCATTACAATTCAATAAAATTTCAGTGACCTTTATTTAGGGTTTTTGCACTATTGTGTACATATTGAAATGTTACTTAATAATTTAATGTGTAGTGTTTAATATGCCACTTAATTTCCTCTGTATGCACCACAACTCATCACGCCATTCCCTTTTGGCATAGTCCTAACATCGTCCATTGGCGCACACTGTAACATCCCGAATTAGGGCCTAGTCGAAAAAATGGTTTTGAGACCAAAAATTTGAAGTAAAAATAATTATTTTATGATTATTAAGAGGTCTATGATATGATTGCATGCTTGTGTAAAGATTTCGTGAAGAAATGTCATTGATAAAGTGTTCAATTAGACATTTAGGAATAAATTGCAAAAGTTGCAAAATTTGAGTTCTAGAAGCCTTAAGCATGAAATTGCCATGGATTATTAATTAGAGGTCCTTAAATAGAAATTTGCCTAATTTCTATTTTTATGGACAAAAATGGACATGAATAGGAAAATTTTGAAAGAAAGGCGTTAAGGGCATTTTTGTCATTTGGTTAATAAAAGAATAAAAAGGGAAAATAAAGCCAAAATTTGTCCATCTTCTCCAACCCTTGGCCGAAATTCTCAAGCTTTCCATAGCTAGGGTTTTGTCATCTTTCAAGGTTGATTGTAAGTATATCCTGGTTCAGTTTTTAATGCTCTTTACAGTTTTGAAGTCCTCGTAACCCAGTTTACCTATTTCTACCATTATTCTAAAGTAGGGTTCATGTTTGAAATTTGACCCATGTATGTCATGCATGTGTTTTGATGTTTAATAGAGGAATATGAATGTTTGATGTGTGATAAACATCTTTTACCAAGTGATTTTTAGTGAAAATGGCTAAAAAGGACTTATTTGTAAAGTTTGTAAAATAGGAAGTAAGACGTATGATTTAATGGCAAATGTGGGCTTCTATGAGTATGTTATAAGTTCGGCTAGGCTTGGGTCACAAAGAAAATGAACACATTTCATTCTACGAGCCTGTGGACTAATTTACAAATATGTAAAAGTTTAAGGACAAAATCATAATTTTGCCTAAATATAGTTCTTGGACTGATTTGAATAATGTGCTGATTAAATGAGCTGAATTTGCTATTATAGATCAAGAAAAATGGAGTCTAGACTTAGACCGGGGAAAGAATAAGGTTTTGGACTAAATCAAATTAATTGTCCATATTTTGCACCCGAGGTAAGTTAATATGTAAATAATGCAATGATATATTATGTTTTAATATTTTATTTATGTATGAGTATCTATGTTTAAGTATTATGATGAGTGAATGACCGATGTTATAGTCTATGAGCATGACATTGTGAACTAGCTCAATGAATGTGTGATATCAAGAAAATCTCGTCTGAACCTTAGGAATAAATTATGATACAATGTGACATGTCTCTAGGAACTATATGTGTTGAGCTCATAAGATATGTGATATGTGTTTATGTGGATTCGGGTGTTAGTCTTGTACGTTCTACCATTGGCTGGGTAGCCCGGCATGTGTTATGGGTACCTGTCAGCTTGTGTGAGCAGCCTGAGTAGTTACGTCCTGACTGTCAGCTTGCGTGAGTAGGCCCGTGATTACTCGAGAGCAAGCAATGTGTGATTGTGATATGAGGTAGCATGTGGCTACGTTTGAAGCACTATGTGCAAGTCTTCCATGTATCTGATAGTATTCTGAGTGTTCAACGGGTAAATCAGTGAGTTGTTCGACAAGTCATTGATGAGGAAATATGAGAATGTATTACGAGTTAGTATAGGTATGTACGAAAAACTCTTATGAATGAACCCCGTATCTGATAATCTTTTGGTAAGGTCGAAAATGTGTAAGTTATGCTTATAAATTTAAGTTATGCCTATGAATTTACGATGGCACATATGTAAACTATGTTATGTCAATGGTATATATATATTAATTATTATGTTGCTATTTATTTGCATGTGAACTTTCTAAGCTATATGCTTACTCCCTTCTCTTTTCCATTTCCTTATGGCATCGCCAAGCTAGCTCAGGGATCGAAAGACGTCGGAGACTCGATCACACTATCAATTGGAAAATTTAGGTATAGTTAGTCTCAACATTTCGAGTATGGCATGTAGAGGGGCTTGGTCTTTTTGTTATATGTCATATTGGTTTAGCCAAATGAGTTGGCTTATGGTAATGTTTGATTCATTTTGTATATGGCGATGTGATATGGTTTATATTGATTATTAGTATTGTAACCCTAATTAATTATGAATGCATGCAATGAGATACGCTTGATATGGTTGGCTGTGGATGATATGTGAGATGAATGGCACGTGCTTAATGAATGAATTGTGGCTAATAAGTATGACCAAAGCTATGGTATAATTGAGTAAATTGAAAGTAGGTTATCATGATGAATAAATATGAAATTGGTGTGGAATGCCATAAGAAAGCATGATAGGTTAGGTGATATGTTGACATTTCAAAGTCATGGATTAATCATGTTTATGAGTATTTGAGTGGCTAAATATACTATGTTGCATGCCATCAAAAATATATAAGTGAGTGAACGTTTAAGGGTGACAAATGGCTTGGAAAGTAGCCTCAAAGTTGTCCACATGGGCAGACACACTGGCGTGTGTCTAGGCCATATGTGACACACGGTCTGCCCCATGGGCGTGTGATTTGACCGTGTGTCCCTTGCACCCTAATTAGGTGAAACAGAATGCCCAGTAGTAAATACACGGGTAGAGACACGATCGTGCGTCTCAGCCATGTAAAGGGCACGGCCTTAGAACGTGGACGTGTGCCCAGGTCGTGTGAAGTCTGCACCTAATTTTGGAATTTAATTTGCCATACGGCCTAAGCACACAGGCATGTGAGTTGGCCGTGTGACCCTATTTGTGTTGATGACATCATAAATAGAGAGTTATACAAGCTGAGGACACGAGCGTGTCCCTAGCCACACGGACGTGTGTGTCCACACGGACGTGTGACCCAGTTTCATGAAAATTTTTCTAAGTTTTTCTAAAGTCCTCGGATTAGTCCTGAACTACTCTCGACGTATGCTTTGGCCTCGTAGGCCTATATAAAGGGAAATTTGCATATGTATGAATGAATTCATTTTGATCGAAGTTTTATGGCCGGTTGTGTGTATGTTTGTTGGTATTTAAGTTTGGTAATGCCTCGTATCTTGTCCTGGTGTCAGGCTCGGGTAAGGGGTGTTAGATTTAGTGGTATGAGAGCTACGGTTTAGTCGATTCTCGGACTAATGTAGCATGTGTACTAGTCTAGATATATATTATGATAATGTGACGACTCCAGACGATTTTGACATGTATTTTCATATAGTAAATGGATCCCGACAGAGCAATGGCAGATGATGTTGAATGTAACGTGCCTGCACCCACTGAAGGGGCAGCGACGTCTGATAGTAGACCCCTTACAGTTAACCTGAGGAATGCATGGAGTGTTTTGTGTCCCTCCTGAGAGACTTGACTTATTAGTGGTGGAACACCCTTGTATCGGTGGTACCAAGGGAGAGAATTAACTGGGAATTTTTCCAAGAAGAATTCTGTAAGAAGTACATTAGCCAGAGATTTATTTATTAGAAAAGGAAGGAGTTCCTTGACTTAAAACAGGGCCAAATGACGGTAACGGAATATGAGCATGAATTTGTGAGACTGAGCAAATACGCTCGAGAATGTGTATCGGCTGAGGCCATCATGTGCAAAAGATTTGAATATGGATTAAACGAAGCCATTCGATTGTTGGTGGGTGTCCTTGAACTGAGAGAATTTGTTGTACTCGTAGAAAGAGGTTGTAAGGCTGAGGAATTGGCTAAAGAGAAGAGAAAAGCTAAGTTAGAGTATTGAGATTCAAAGAAGAGACAAATGGGTAATCATTTCAGTCCTCAACTAAGAAATCGAGAGAGTTTAATATTTGACCGAGTGTTTCAGCTGGGTTTTCTAACAGAAACCATGGAAAATAGTATTCGGGTCATAAGGCTCAAACTACTTCGATAGCGAGTATGGGTAACGCTAGACCTAATAGACCTGAGTGTCAACATTGTGGCAGACGTCACCCCGGTGAATGCTGGATGAATAGCTAGGCATGTTTCATGTGGTTCACATGATCATTTTATCAAGGATTGTCCTGAGATGGTTGAAAAGGAAAAATTTCAGAGTGCATGATCAGGCAATGCTACTTTTAGAGGTAGACCATAGAAGAATCTAGGAAATGGAACGAGTAGTAAGAGCACACCTAGGGAACCAGCTGTGAGACTCGAGGGTAGAGCACTTACGAGGACTTACGCCATTCGCACTCGCGAAGAGGCTTCATCCCCTGATGTGATTACGGGTACTTTTTCTCTCTATGATACTTCTGTTGTTGCTTTGATTGATCCAGGATCTACCCATTCATATGTATGTGTGAAATTGGTGTCTAGCATGAAAATGCCTATTGAGTCTACAAAAAATTTGTGATAAAAGAGTCAAACCCTCTAGGCAAGCATGTGATAGTTGACAAAGTATGTAAGAACTGCCCTTAAATGATTATAGGTCATTATTTTTTCGGCTAATCTCATGCTTTTTCTATTTGATGAATTTGATATAATATTTGGTATGGATTAGTTGACCATGCATGATGTAGTAGTAAACTGTGGAAGGAAAACAATTGAATTAAAATGTGAAAGTGGTGATATTCTTCGGGTTGAATCAGATGAATCGTGTAACACCCCTAACCCGTAACCGTCACCGGGATAGGTTAAGAGGCATTATCGGACTGGTAACTCAGTTCAGAACAAACATATATCAAATATCATCTCATTTCAATAATTATGAGTCATTCACAATCAATATAAACTTAAATCGAGCATACAAAGTCTAAATCATACATTCAAGACTAAATCGATAACATATGAAAGTTTTAGAACTTAAAAAAAATTTCAACTTTTCAAGTGTCACACGCCCGTGTGAACAGGCTGTGTGCCTCACACGACATTAGACATGCCTGTGTGTTTAAGCCATGGTGAAACAGAGCATACATATTGACTTGTCCACACAGCCTCAAGACACGCTCGTGTGCCAAGCCGTGTGAAAATTAGGGAGGCTACTGACTTGGCCACACAGCCGACCACACGCCTGTGTGCCAGCCCATAGGACACAGACTACCAATAGACACGCCCGTATGTCTAGGCCGTATCAAAACTGGAGGGTATACTTACTTTAATTCGTAGGGTACCCCAGGGGACAAACAGCTGTGTAACGTGACCGTGTGTCACACACGACTGAGACACACGCCCATGTCTCTGCCTGTGTGGACAACAATAGGAAATTTGAATAGCCAACTTGCCACCCCAATTAGGTCAAACCTACAAGCACCAAACCAAGCATATATACACAACAACTTCAGCCGATTTCTATACCAAACCATACATCATCCATGCCATAACATTATCAACCATTTACATTCTCATAAACTCAACTCAATTGTGCCAAAACATAAAACCAAATCATATCAAACATATGGTTTCAAAATCTCTAAACTCATGACCAAATCTCATACCAAAACTTTCCAAACTTACCAATTCTTTTAGCCATCCATGAACACATCAAATAGATCATCTTGCATCACATTTCATATACCAAAATCAAAAACATAAACACAACCATTTCAAGCCATATCATATGGCTAAATATAAACATTACAAAACCTATCCAAAATACTTCTAGCCTATACATGCCATACTTTACTATATACAATTTCAAAAGGTACCAAAATGAGATTAGATAGTGTGGTGATGATCCTCGATGATCCCCGAGCTCACAGCAGCTTCGATATCTATAAAACAATGTAAACACACACAAAGTAAGCTTTCAAAAGCTTAGTAAGCTTGTACTAAATATCATCAATAGCTTATAAAATATAAAACATCACTACATAAACACTTATTAGTTCTCAATTCATCTATCAATTCTATGCCAACACAATTCATATGTTTATACCAATCCACGAACTTCATATACATAATATCATCTACCACATAGGTATCATACATACCTGAACCTTCCCATATTTATTCATTTTCATTCTTACCTCTCATTCGAATACATTAACTTTTTCTAAAGTCTTTCCACGCATTATGAATTTGCACAATTAGTGCTTTAATGATTAGCAGAAGCTAAAATGATCTCGTACACTTAGTGCCATCTCAAATAGCCGAAGCTACCTCATTATAACATACTTAGTGCCTCATATAGCCAAAGCTATTCCATTTCGCACACTTAGTGCTATTTATAGCCGAAGCTATTTTGAATCGTACACTTAGTGCCAAATGCAGTTGATTTATCATCGTATTCAATCCATAATCAAATATATACACAATTTATGTATAATCAAAGCATCAAAAATATACTTGTAACATCATTTATCACGTACGAACTTACCTATACTCGGAATTGTTGATTTGAATCGTCTACTCAATTACCTTCGACTTTCCTCGGTCTAAATCCAAATTCCTCGTTTCTTGATCTATATGTATTCAAAATTAACCCTTTTATTCACCAAGTCATTCAATTCAATCCACAAACATGCATTTAGGGCAATTTGCAAACTAGCCCTCTCATTTTCACATTTTGACACTTTAGTCCCTAATTTACAAAATCACGAAACACACATAATTTGCATACACTCATGCCTGGCTGAATATTCATAGCTCTTATTCAAGTCCACAAATTTCATTTATTTCACATTTTAGTCCCTAAATTTACAAATTTCACAATTTACCCCATTTTACTCAAAATTATCAAAAATCCAAGGACAGAACATACAAACCCAACATCAAACTTTCATATTTCATCATATAACAACATAAAGCTCTTCAATTCATCCATGGCACATTTTAAAATCATCATAAAAATCAGAAATTGAGGCATGGGCTCGATAGTATACGAAGCAACGATTACAAAAATGTAGAAATTATCAAAAATCGAAACAAAAACATACCTAAATCAAAGCTTGCAAGTGTCGAACCCTAGCTATTATTTTCTCTTTTCTTTTTCTTGTATTTTTGGCCAAGGATGATAGAAATAAGATGATGTTTATAACGCCCCAATTTTTGGGAATTCTGTGTATGTTGGCAAATTTTAAAATTTCTAAGTTCTGTCTATTTGGCGTAGGTTTAATTATGTTAGTGGGCCTCTAGAAGGCCCAAGCTTAAGTTAAAACTTGGTAACTTTAGTTAATTTTAGTTTTGTAAGAAAAAGGGGTTCTGGTTAACTAGGCTTTTAAGTATTAATTGGATAAAATAAAACACAAAGAAGCAGGTGGCAAAATGGCATGTGACGCCACTGGGAAGGCTATAAAAGTGGCGTGTGGATGCTAGGGAGAACCAAGGTTCAAGTCACAATGGGAGCATATTAAGGGATTTATTTTTATGTTTAGAAAGGGTAAGTAATGGAACTCAAGTAAAAGACTGTCAGGAGGAGTTTGAGTTGCTCAGGGGATTGAGTAAGGAGGGGATAAGGGAGAGGATTTAGGAGCTAATTAGGGAGAGCAGTGTTGGCCGAATGGTGGACTCTTGAGGAGCAAGAGTTGGCCGGCCAAGGGTTTTCTTTAGGGGGCAAGTCTCGGCTAGGTCAAATGCCAAGTATAAGTTCGGCATTAGGGGTAAGTTGTGCTGTTTCCTGACCATTCTTCCTCTTTCTTTTTTCTTTTTTTTCTCTCTTCATCAACTTATTTTCTTCTTCTTGTCTGACGAATCTCTCTACCATTCTGCTCATCTTCATTTTTTATCAGTTGTTTTTAAGCCTATAGTCGATTACCTCAAAAAGCCGAAATCCCGAAAGCCTGATTTCTTTTGTGCCATTTTCTTCTAGTCAAAACCCTCTTATTTTCCCTCATCTTCTTGACCGATTCTCTAGTCCTATGAACTCCAAGTTTCTGTCGATAAAGCCACTAAAAAACCCTTATCTTTTCTTCACTGTTACAAAAAGCCGAAAACGCATAGCCATAGGAACATAACCGAATTTTAAAATCATTAAAGGCTCGACTTTTGTTATCATTTGAGGGGTTAGATCTGCATCAAAATCGAGTAGGATTTAATTGGAATCATTGACTAAAGGAACCGGTGGTAAGTTTTTGAACTTAATCTTTATTTTAGGTTTTAGAAAAAGCCAAAACCCCTAAAGGTTAGGGAGGCTATCGATTTGGGCTTGTAGCTATAAGGGTTGTTATAACTATTTTATTTTGATAATAGTGGGATCTAGAGGCTACTGATCGAAGGCTTGGACAAGTGGAACGACTGGATCTAGATATAATCGCTAACTTCGGCAAAGGTAGGATCGCTAGTGCCTAAGGTGCTTTTGGCCGAATGTGGTAAGGGGTTAATACGTAGTTCATTTTTGATAGTTAGATTAACGTTTTAGTAATCCAATTGTAGGCAGTTCATGTGTGGATCTCGTCAGCATATCGTCGCAAACAGGTGTGTAACTGACACCCTCTTATAGACTAGATCGGCAAAAGCCGAAAAGTCGAAATGTCGAAAAGCTGATATTTTGAGAACTTGCGAGTGTGCGAATGCTCGTGAGATTAATAGTTTGATTTATATGGTAAATTAAAGTGATAAGATTGAAAAGTGCACGATTCCGTGCATTTCGATGTTTTTGGGCTTAATGGGCCAAAATTGGGATAACGGGCCAACGGGCCCAATTCGGTAAAAAATGCGGTAAATGTTTCTGGTCGTACGTAAATGGCTATGTTATGCATGAAAACCTTAAAAATAGTGAAATTACTTGAATACCCCTATGTATGGAAAATTATTGTTATACCCCTAGGTGCAAAATTACCATTATACCCATAGGGGTACTTTTGACTGAAAAGCATAATGATCTGATTCCGTTTGATGTATGCCATGATTGTATATCTGTTGCATGGGGACCTGGGTTATGTTATGGAGGAAGCGTCCTGGTGGCTATGCTACAATTATTTGATCTGGTGGCTCTGCCACGATTATCTGTATCTGGTAACTGTCACATTATCTGTTCTGGCAGCCATGCTGCATATTTCTGTGGCGTATAGCAGTTTGGTGGGTCGAGTAGTCTCCTCACATGGTGAAAAGTTGGTATGGGGGTGCATATGGTTGGATATGGGTTGGGTTTTGCATAAACATTTAATATCCGTTCTGTTCTGTTATGGGCCTATGGGCTTTATTCTGAATTCTGTTCTGGGCTAAGGCCAACTTATTCTGTTTTCTTTGGTTTGAACCGATATAGGCTATGGTTGGGTTAATTTGCACACTGAGTTTCCCCAAACTCACCCTTTTATTTTCATCCACATAGGTAATCCCTAACCATAGTGGGCTTGGAGCTGTGAGGGATTCGTCGTGGCCACACGTTTTGCAAGTTGATTTTCTTCTGGTCAACTGGACATCCTTTTATATACGTTTAAGGTTTTACGTTTTTTTAAATGTAATAAGGCCGCTTAATTATTTTTTTGATGGTTTTAATATGTTTTATTAAGGTAGGTATTACTTATATTTAACTGTTAGAATTGGATAGCTTTAGGGCGTGTTTTCAAAAACAGTAATTGATTTCAAAATAACAAGACTACAAGCAAAGCTTCCCCAATGAAAATATTTTCCAAGATGAATCACTTTCCTAAAAAGGACTTAATCAAATTGGTTTCCTGGAAATATACATAACGTTAAGGTGTGGCAATGGCGGTGTGCATGTCTAGGATTGGATCCGAAGGGAGCTTGGTACTTAAGCAGTCCGATGGACTCACCTTCTCTTTCCCGATTTCCTACCTTGTGCACAGCTTCCATTCACTTTAACCTACAATGAAATTATCTTTTAAAACACTAAGTATGTTTTTCTAGATTAACAATATAAAATGTTTTGAACGCTTCGATGTGGCACGTCGGATCCGGCCATAATGTCTAGGCTGGGTTTGGGGTGTTACATTTAGTGGTATCAGAGTCAAGTTGCAACAACTCGGCTGTGGAATGGGTTTACAAAAACAAAGATTTTCAAAAACAAAAATTTTATAAAAATTGAAAAAAAAACTTGGTTTTCAAATTTTAGATCTTTAGAATGTGGCATTCTGAATCTCCGGCCGAAGCCTGTAAGTATTACTCTAAACTTTTCTGAATACTTTCCTGAATTATCTGTGTGTACTGAAACCCTACTAGGATACTCTAGATAGGATGATACGGAAACCATAGGAAAATTTGATAAGAGACTGAAACTGTAGCTAGACTTCGATTCTGCAAAAACAAACTTTGAATTATTGTCTGATTCATAAAAAATCTGTAATAAACACTGGAATATTGAATTAATACATAAAAATTCATAATCAGATAATACGATATGAGTACAAGAGCCACTCGTGGAAGAGGCCGTGGACGAGGCCGAGGAAGTGCTCGAGCGAGATCTTTGTCTTCGGGACATATGCCGGCAGCAGATGCACCGGTACCACCGGCAATAGAGGTGGAGTCTCATGACCGCGGTGCCGGGGATGAAGCCCTGTCGCAGGCAATGCTTCGTGTTCTAGAAAGGGTTGCCGGGGCAAGTACGGGCAACAGAATTCGGGGATCTATTTCTAAACAACTTCGGGCTAACGGAGCGGAGATCTTTAAGGGCGTGTCTGGTGTAGCCCCGAATGTGGCAAAATATTGGTTGGAGGCCACAGAACGGATTATGGACGACTTGGACTGTTCTGTGGAACAGAAGTTGAAAGGAGCTGTACCGTTGCTATGGGACGAGGCCTATCAGTGGTGGCTCACTGTGAGAGAAGGGACCCTAGCTGATAGGGTAACTTAGGAACTGTTTAAGACGGCCTTTAAAGGGAAGTATGTTGGGGCGAGTTATGTGGACGCCTGCAAGAAGGAATTCTTGAATCTGGTGCAAGGAGGTAAAACAGTTGCTGAGTACGAGGCTAAGTTTCTGAGGCTGAGCCGGTATGCCCTGGGCATAGTCACTACATAATATGAGCGAAGTGTGCGCTTCGAGGATGGTCTTAGAGATGACCTTAGGGTGTTGATTGCTCCGCAGAGGGAGCAGGACTTTGTGGTCTTGGTGGAGAAGGCAAAGATAGCTGAAGAGGTTAAGCATGCTGAAAAGCAGAATCGGGAGAAGGATTGGAACCGTTTTTGGAGGGATTCAGAACCCTCGGGTAGAGCAAATAGAAATGTTAAGAGAGCAAGAGTGGAGGAACCAGTTCGAGCAGTGCCGATGAATGTTGTTAGACCACCAATCTGTGGAGACTGTGGTAAGGTACATTTGGGCGAGTGTAGGAAACGTTCCGGTGCTTGTTTTCGATGCAGATCTATGGAGCATAGAGTTAAGGACTGTCCTCAGAGAGCTGATCAGGCTCAAGTTGCTGTACAGACGGTTGCTCAACCCATGAGAGGTGGACCACAACCATCAATAAGACGTGGACAAGGTAGGGGTGGAAATGGAAATGGTCGAGGTCGAGGGGCACCTAGCAGAGGTGCCAGAAATGCCGAAACTTAATAGCCAGCGTTGGTGTATGCAGTACGCCATCGAGAGGAGGGTGACGCACCTGACGTCATAGCTGGTACGTTTTTGGTTTCTAGCATGCCATATACTACTTTGGTGGATATTGGATCTACTCATTCCTATGTTGCATGTGCCATATCTGGGTCGTTGGGTGCACTCTGAGAAGGTTTTGAGTGGGGTATCTGTGCTAAGTCCTTTGGGTCACTCGGTTAGGGTAGACAAACTGTATAGGGATGTACCCTTAGAAACTCAAGGTAGGATTTTCCCTGGAGATCTGATGGAGTTACCGTTCGGAGAGTTTGATCTCATTCTGGGAATGGACTGGTTTGTTAAGCATAAGGCGACTTTGGGTTGTGCTGCTAAACGAATGGTGTTAAGGACTACAGAGGATGAGGAGGTTATGGTGATAGGTGAGCGAAGGGATTATTTGTCCAATGTGGTGTCGGCATTAAGAGCCGAAAAGTGGATTCGGAAAGGTTGTGAGGCCTATTTGGCATTTGTAAGTCAGTCGAAAGAGGAGGGTCTGACAGTGGATAAGATTAAGACCGTAAAGAAGTTCCAAGATGTTTTTTCGGAGGAGCTTCCGGGATTGCCTCCGAACTGAGAAGTTGAGTTTGGAATCGACTTGTTGCCTCGAACGGCGCCCGTGTCCATCGCACCGTATAGGATGGCACCGAAGGAGTTAGTGGAGTTAAAGGCACAAATTTAAGAGTTGTTGGATAGGGGTTTCATTAGGCCAAGTGTGTCACCATGGGGAGCACCGGTGCTATTCGTGAAAAAGAAGGATGGTACGATGCGAATGTGCATTGATTATCGCCAGTTGAACAAACTGACGATTAAGAATAAGTATCCACTGCCAAGGATTGGCGATCTGTTTGACTAGTTTAGAGGAGCTTCTGTATTTCCAAGATCGACCTTCTATCTGGATATCATCAGTTAAGGGTCAAGGAGGCAGATATCCATAAGACGGCATCCAGGACTCGGTATGGTCATTACGTGTTTCTGGTATGAAATTGTTTTGAAATATTAATTAGGAGGTATTAAATAGCAATTTTACCAATTTCTAAGTCTATGGACAAAAATTGGACATGGATGGAATTTTGGAAAGTTTAGTAGTAAGCGCATTTTGGTCATTTAGGTGTAAAATGAATTAAAATACAAAATTAAAAGCCAATTTTGCTCATCTTCAACCCCATGGCAGAATATAGCAAGGAGAAACCATGGCTAGGGTTTTTCAAGCTTCCAATCTCGATTGTAAGTCCGTTCTAGCCTCGTTTTTAATGATTTTTTACGTTTTTGCAGTCCTGGTAGCTCGATTAAGCTTATGCTAGCAATAATTCAACCTAGGGTTCATATTTGGAAAAATACCCATAGGTGAAATTTGTGTATTTTGGTGTTTTATGATAGAATATGAGGTTTTAAATTATGTTAGACAACATGTACTACTCGGTTTTAAGTGAAAACGAGCAAAAGGGCTTAATTGGTAAAAATACCTAATAGTCATAAGTACATGTTAGAGTGAGAATTTGATGTTACCATAGAAGGGAAAAATGATCAGCATGTCATAAAACATAAGAAAATATGCTGAAGTTTAATTTACGAGCTTTGGGGCAAAAGTGTAAATATGCAAAAGTTTAGGGGCAAAACTGTAATTTTGCCAAAATATGATTTTGGGTCAATTTGTATAATGTGAGTCCTAATTAGACTATATTTTAAATGATAGAGCAAGGAAAACTAAAATTCGGGCTAAAATGGGGAAAATACCAAGTTGTGGACGAAATGGTAAAAGTAGCCATTTTCGCATACGAGGTAAGTTCATATGTAAATGTTGGTAACATAGTTATTATTTTAAATGTTTTAATGTTATTTAAATGATATGATAATTATTATGAAATATTATACTGTGATAATTGTTTGTTAATATGTCAAATTGTGATATACTTGGAAAATGTGAAATACTACCGAGTATCGGTAACGGCATTCCGTAGAAGATGGTTGAGACACATGATTGGGAAAAAGGTCTCATTGAACCTTAGGAATGGATTAGGATACAAGTGACATGTCACTAGGATATTTGGGCATCCGAACTCGTTGAGTTGAGTTCGAGTTCACTTATGGATGCAAATGTCCAAACTCGTTGAGTTGAGTCCGAGTTCGAGAGATGTAACTAGCCATCCGAGCTCGTTGAGTTGAGTCCGAGTTCACTTATGGATGCGAACGCCCGAGCTCGTTGAGTTGAGTCCGAGTTCACTTATGGGCGGGTTACATGGTAGCTTGGCTACATATGTGGCACTTATGTGCAAACTTTCCATATATCCGAATTATATTCCGATGTGTTCAACGGGTAAAATTCTACTCAAATGGAGGAATACTCGAGATGAAAGGGACGTATTGGTAAGTATTGTGAAATGAATACTTTGAACAGGTATGTACTTAACCCTCGGGTTGCAAACTCGATATAACAACAATATGGTAAGATGATAAATGAAAATGTGATATGAATGTCTCGGTGATGATTATGCAAATGATGTTTTATGTTTGCGTATATAGTTGTGTTACTTGCTATTTGCATGTGAGCTTACTAAGCATTTATGCTTACTCCCTCCTTTTCATTCCTTGTAGTGTTGACAAGCCAGCTCGGAAATCGGGAATGGTCGGAGGCACACTCACTCTATCCGTATACCATCTTGGCATAATGGCTTGTATATTTTGAGTATGGCATTATAATCATTTTGTATATATGGTCTTATGATATGGTTATTGAGTGGTATGGAAATGCTTGGTAATGATTAGCCATTGGAATGGCTAATCATGATCATATTTGGTTTTATGTATGCTAAATTGCTAGCTAATTCATGGAAACCATGAAATAGGTAAAATTTACCATAAAATAGATTCAGACAGAAACAGTGATGTGAGTTTGAAAAATCATTAAAAATAGTAGAGATACAATTAGATGATGAATAAAATGTGGAATTGAAGAATCATGAGTCTATTTTCATATGGATGGAACAAAACAGGTATATGAGTTATATTTTATGAGATGTTTAAATTTTTGTGAAACAGGTCCAGAGCGATTTCTGGATCCCCTGTTCTGACTTTGGAAATTCACCATAAATTTTTAAAATATAATTATAAGTCATGATTTATATTTAAAGATTTCTTGTTGAGTATAGTTTTATTAGAAACAAATGGCATAGTCATTGAAACTCTGTACAAGGAGATATCTAATTAGTAATCTACAGAGGTCAGAGCAGTCTAACCCTGAAACAGGGGAGACTTTAACTAATAAACTGTACTAATTTTCTAGACCAAAAATTCTAGAAACAAATTAGTAAATATATATATGAGTCTAGTTTTAGGGAAAATTTACAGAATTGGATTTCGAGTTTTGGAACTCGAGATATGAATTTTTAAGCGATTGTGACGCAGATTGCTAGCTTGACTGAAAATTTTAAAAATAAATTGTTTGAGCTGTTTAAGTAATGAATTAAGTCTGTTAACACCTCGTGTTTAACTCCGGCGACGGTCTCAGGTACGGGGCGTTACATCCAGTGTCACTACTTGCCATTTATTGAGCAAAAATAAAATCCTTCTTTTGAGCAAGGAGGGATTCGAACCCCAAACCTCCTTGCCATGCATGTGATGCCACCTCTAAGCCCCACATGTGACGCTACTTGCCACTCCAACACAAAACTCCTTGTGTCCAGTTCCTCCTTCATTTATTTAAAACCCAAACTACTTGCCATCAAGGTTCTTTTAATTATTAAACTATAATTTCCTTCACCCTAAAGTTTGAACTCTAAACTTAATCAAGGCCTGTTATCACATAAATAACACTTGACTAGGAATATTAAGCACACCTTTTATCAAAACCGAAAAAAAGTTTGGGATTTTTGAGGCATTACAAATTCACCAGCACAAGGCTTGCTAGGCTCAAAGCCCGAATATCACAATTATAAAATCATTCCAGAACATTTCATATATTGAATCGTCCAATTATTCCATATAATTCATACAAACTTTCAGAGGTTTTAACTCAGTCGAATAAAACTCAACCATATTTATTCAATGTTAAATCACATTCAACTATTATACTAATAGACTATAAAATTTGAATCATCATAGTAAAACAATCTATGTTCGAAATAAACAATGTTTAATTGCTTAAAGACTTACCAAGGATATCGACGGACGTTAAAAATCGGCTATTCAATTATTTTTACTTTTCCCCAATCCAAGTCCGATTTCTTTTGTTCTTGATCTATATAATTCCAAAATAACCTCATTTAAACACAATTTCATTCAATTTAACCCATTAACACATAAATGGGAAATTTACTATTTTACCCCTGATATTTCATACTTTTACAAATTAGTCCTAATAGCACAAAACACAAAATACACAAAATCTCACCATATCGTAGTTAGGCTGAATCTTCCTTATGCTCATACTAATCCATATATTTCATTTATTTTTCATTTTAGCCCTTCAATTTATTATTTTTGCAATTTAGTCCTAATAACTCAAAATCATCAAAAACTCCAATATAAAACATATTAATCCATAACATATCTTTCATAATTTCTCATCAAACACCACAAAACACAAATATTAATCAATGACATAACTCAAAATATTCACCAAAATCAGAAATTTGAGCATGGGTCGGATAGTATTCAAAGCAACAATCTGAGAAACGTAAAAATTATCAAAAACCGAACGAAAGCTAACCTTTAATCAAGCTTCTAAAGTGTCGAATGCTTGAAACTTTCTTAAGCTTAATTTTTCTTTTAGTTTCGGTCAAAATGAAATAAAATGCATGACTATATTATGTTTGTTTTATTTAATATACATAATATTTCATAATTTACTTTAATAACCTTTATAATCAAATAATAAAAAATAATTTAATAAGGCTATAACCGTCCAAGGCATAATATCATGGGAAATTTGCAACATAAACACCCCATATTAAAAAGCCACTAACAATTCATCCTTTATGATTTAAACTATCAAGTTTTCAATTTATGCAATTAAGTCCTTTTATCAAATTAAGCACACAAACAATCAAATTTTTGTACGAAACTTTCACACATGCAAATTCACATATAATAAGCACAAAAAATAATATTTAAATATTTTTCTAACTTGGATTCATGGTCCCGAAACTACAGTTTTGACTAGGATCTAAATCAGACGGTTACAACTTTCCCCTCTTAGGGATTTTCATCCCCGAAAATCTTACCGGTGAATAGGTTCGGATAACGCTCTTTCATTGTATCCTTTGACTCCCACGTTGCTTCCTCAATTCCATTTTTATGCCACAATACTTAAACCAATGAAATTTTCTTATTTCACAACTTTTTAATCTTGCGGGCCAGAATACGAATCATTTCCTTCTCGTACAACATATCTGATTGAATCTCGATCATTGATGGACTAATCACATGCAAAGGGTCAGATCTATATCGTCGAAGCATCGAAACATGAAATACATTATGGATCTTTTCTAACATTGGTGGCAACAGCAGTCTATACGCAACCGGTCCAATCCTCTCTATAATCTCGTATGGTCCAATAAATCTCGGACTCAATTTGCCTTTACGATCGAATCTGAGTATTTTATTCCATGGTGAGACTTTCAAAAACACTTTATCCCCAATCTGAAACTCTATGTCTTTACGTCTAAAGTCTGCATACGATTTCTGACGATCTGTTGCTACTTTCAAACTTTCATAGATCATTTTTACTTTCTGTTCGGTTTCTTTGATCAAATCGACCCCGTGTATCTTATTTTCACTGAGCTCAGTCCAGTACAAAGGTGTACGACATTTACCACCGTACAAAGCTTCATAAGGTGCCATTTTGATACTCAATTGAAAGCTATTATTGTACGCAAATTCAATCAGAGGTAGATATCGTTCTTACGTACCTTCAAACTCGAGAATGTAACATCTCAACATATCCTCAAGTATCTGAATAATTCGCTTAGACTGACTGTCTATCTGGGGATGAAAAGCAGTACTAAAATGGAGTTTAGTACCTAATGCATCTTGCAGTTTCTTCCAAAACCGTGATGTAAATCCTGGATCTCTATCTGAAACAATAGATATAGGCACACCATGTAACCTCACAATCTGAGAAACATACAATTCAGCCAGTTTATCAAGTGAGTAATCTATACGAACCGAAACAAAGTGAGCAGATTTAGTCAATCTATCAATAATAACCCAGATTGCATCTTTCTTGCTCAATGTCAATGGTAAACCGGATACAAAATCCATCGTGACCCTGTCTCATTTCCATTCAGCTATCATAATTGGCTGTAGCAATCCGGAAAGTACCTGATGTTTGGCTTTTAATTGCTGACAGACTAAACATTTCGATACAAAGTCAGAAATGTCTCGTTTCATACCTTGCCACAAATAATGTTGTTTCAGATCATTATACATCTTCGTACTACCCGAATAAACAGATAATCGATTATTGTGAGCTTCATTCAAGATCATCTGAATCAACCCTGTATTTATCGGAACACATATTCGGTTTCTGAATCTCAAGCAGTCATCAACATCAACTCGAAACTCTGAATCCACATTTGAATCACATTGAACCCGTTTCACTATCAAATCGTTGTCAATTTTCTAGGCTTCACAAATCTATTGAATAAATAACAGCCTTGCTTTTAACTCAGCTATTATCACACCATCATCTGACATGGCTATATGTGCATTCGTTGCACTCAAAGCAAACAGTGATTTTCGGCTTAAAGCATCAGCAACAACATTAGCCTTTCCCAAGTGATAGTCAATTCCAAGTTCATAGTCTTTCAGCAATTTCCACCATCGATGCTGTCTCAAATTCAAATCTTTTTGAGTCATCAAATACTTCAAACTATTGTGATCATAATAAACATGACATTTCTCCCCGAACACATAATGGCGCCATATCTTCAATGCAAACACAATAGCTCCCAACTCTAGATCGTGTGTCAGATAGTTCTTTTCATGTGGCTTTAATTGTCTTGAGGCATAAGCTATAACTCTTCCTTCTTGTATCAAAACATAGCCCAAACAATTTAAAGATGCATCACTAAAGATAATAAATTTTTTACCCGATTCTGGCTGAACTAGCACTAGAGCTTCGGTCAAAAGGGCTTTTAACTTATCAAAGCTTTTCTGGCACTTTTCTGACCACTCAAACTTAACATCTTTTTGCAGCAGCTTCGTCATCGGACTTGCAATCATAGAGAAACCTTTTACAAACCGTCTATAGTAACTAGTAAGTCTCAGAAAACTTCTAACTTCAGAAACGTTTCTCAGAGGTTTCCAATCAAGTATTGCTGAAATTTTGCTCGGATCAACTCGAATACATGATACTGAAACAGCATGTCCCAGAAAGCTAACTTCATGTAACCAAAACTCACATTTACTAACCTTCGCATACAACTATTTTTCTCACAAAGTCTGTAATAGAAGTCTCAAATGCTCGGCATGTTCGGTTTCATTACGAGAGTAGATCAGTATATCATCAATGAACACAACCACAAACCGATCTAAATACTACCTGAAGATCTGATTCATCAAATTCATAAAAATAACAGGTGCATTAGTGAGTCCGAACGACATAACTAAAAACTCATAATGTCCGTACCTCGTTCGAAAAGAAATTTTTGGCACATCAGAGTCTCTGACTCGCAACTGATAATAACCCGATCTCAAGTCTATCTTCAAAAACACTGAAGTACTTTAACTGATCAAACAAGTCGTCAATCTGTGGCAACGGGTATTTATTCTTTATAGTCACTTTATTTAGCTGGCGATAATCAATATACATTCTCATAGTTTTGTCTTTCTTTTTCACAAATAGAACTGGCACACCCCAAGGAAAGAAACTCGGTCGTGCAAAACCTCTATCTGTTAACTCTTTCAACTGTGCTTTCAACTCTTTTAATTCAATAGGTGCCATCCGATATAGAGCTATCGAAATCAGAGTTGTCCCCAGTACTAACTCAATACCAAACTCTACCTCTCGAATAGGTGGTAAACCCGGTAATTCTTCAGGAAACACATTCGAATACTCGCACACAACTGGTACATATTCAATCTTCTTTTTAGTTACTTTACTACCAAGCACACAAGCAAGGTAAGCTTCACAACTTTTCTCACATACTTCCAAGCTAACATCGAAGATATTACCACTGGTAAACCATTTAGATCATTATATTCAATCCGAATAATCTCGTTGTTCTAACATCTCAAATCAATGGTCTTTCTTTTGCAATTAACAATAGCATCTTGCAAAGTCAGCTAATCCATACCCAAAATTATAACGAACTCATTGAAAGGTAGCAACATCAAATCATCTGGAAAGTATGAATCTCGAATCATCAACAGGAAATTTTTACACACTTTGTCAACCAGAACACACCGGCCCAGGGGGTTTGATACTCGAATTACAAACTCAGTAGACTCAACAGGAAAAGTCTTACTGGATACTAATGTTTCACACACATATGAACGAGTCGAACCAGGGTCAATCAATGCAATAACACTAGTATCATAAAGAGTGAAAGTACCGGTAATAACATCTGGGGAAAAAGCATCCTCACGAGCGCGTATAGCATGTGCTCTGGCAGGTGCACGAACCTCAGATCGAACTGCTATATCTTTTGTCCCTCTCTGACTGCCACTCACATTACCCGAATGTCTGGGTGATCTACCTCTCACTGACATGTTACTCGATCTCGTGTTCTGAATAGTGTTTTGCTCGGCTAACATCGGGCAATCTTGAATAAACTGATCCATCAATCCACATTTAAAACTAGATCGATCATGCAATCTACAATTTTCAGAATGCCATTTACCGTAATGCTTACACTTGAGTTTGTTCTGTCGATCATTACCAACACTAGCAATCAAAGTGGCTCGTAAAATGACAGTGGTGTAGGACTGTCAACAAAGGTGCATGACGGTGGTGGACGGAACAATGGTGAAATGACTAGCGAGAACGGGGTAGAATGAGTGAATAGGAAAGGACGGTGATGTAGTGAGTGCTTGGTGGATTTTTATTGCTTAAGGAAGTAGAGGTGGGGGTTTGTGGTCGACAAGGCGAGGAAAGAACGGAGGGGCTACAGTGGTGAGGGATCGTGCGAGTAATGACGACGGACGGAGGGGGTTTCAATGGTGGTAGACCAAAGGAAGGGATGGTGAGGGGGAAGAGGAGATAGGTCAATGGAGAGAAGAGGAAAGGAGAGAGGGTAAACAAAGGGCTGCTGAAGGGAGAAAGAGATTGAACGGTGATCAGGGTGTTGGTTTGGGGAGAACGACGTGAATAGGGAAGAAAAGAGAAAAAATTTAAACCCTAGAGGTAAAATAGAAGACACGGTCGTGTATTGGCCCGTGATGGGCCACACGCCCGTGTCGTACGTCCATGTATGCCTTTTAGCCTGTGTGCCATTTCAAAAAATAATTTAAAAATTAAGCTTCAGGATTCACGCAGCCTGAGACACGCCCGTGTGTTTAGGCCGTGTGGTCAATCTCAGCCTATGTGATGCTTTGAAATTCAAAAAACATTATGCCCAGTAGCCACACGATCGTGTGCGAGCAACCTTCGTTACTCCCATGCCCGTAGGTGAGGCTGTGTGGCTCACACAGTCTTACACACACTCGTGTGATTGGCCATGTGTCTCACATGGCCATATCTCCAGCTCGTGTAACTTTTGTTGCCTGTATGGTGCAAATTAAAATTGAAAACATTAGCTCCAGTGTTCACATAGCCTAAGACACGCTCTTGTGTCCAGGCCGTGGGCCCATATTCTTTTATTAATTTTTTTAAATTTAATTTTTTTAAAAAATCTAAAAAAAATTATCACGAGTGAATTATTTTTAATTTTTTATTTTTTAGTAATAAAAATAAAAATGAATATAATTTTTTTAAAGTTTTTTAATGAAATTAAAATAAATAAATAACACAAAAGCACTCCAGTTGCCTCCCGAGAAGCGCTTCTTTAGAGTCTAAGCCTGACTTTCCTTTTTAAACTCACGGTTAAGGCAAATCTTGGACCCGAAGCTTATCTCTCTCGTTATCAATTCTAAAACCAAAATAAGGTTTGAGACAAGTACTGTTTACTTTGAATGTGCCAAATTCAGAATGTGTTACCTCAACAATATTGTACGGAAAAATGGTTTTTACCACAAATGTGTCGGACCCTCTTGACTTAAACTCTGAAGGAAAAATTCATAGGTCCGATTTGACTAACAACACTTTGTCCCAAACTTTGAATTTGTTTATTCTCTTCAAATGCACATCATGTATTGCTATATTTCTTCCTTGTAGTTTCTTAGTTTCTCATCAACCTTTGGTAGCCATTCATCTAGTTAATCGAGATGTACCATTCGCTCTTCACTTGTCCCTTGAGTTCTATCACTTTGAATAAAATATGGCTCCAACATGTTTTCATGAAGGGTTTTCTGCAAAGAAGATTGAGTCACACGATTACTAATATTAACAGAATAATTATTATCATTGTGCTTATTAGGGACTGTCAAAAAATCACGTGCTTGTAGATTAATCCTTTCATCACCTACACGAAGCACAAGTTCACTCGTACCCACATCAATAATAGTACTAGCAGTGGCTAAAAAGGGTCGATCTAAGATCATAGGTACCTCAACATCCTCATCCATGTCCAATACAACAAAATCAATAGGGAATATAAATTTATCAACTTTTACAAGTGCATCCTCAGTAATACCCCTAGGATATCTAATTGATCTATCCGCTAATTGCATACTCATCCTAGTGGGTTTGGGTTCCCCAAGATCAAGTTGTTTAAACATCTTATAAGACATAACATTTATACTAGCTCCCAAATTATCCAAAGCCCTTTCAACATTTAAAACCAATGAGACAAGGAATAGTAAAACTCCCTGGATCTTTAAGTTTGCTGGGTAGTTTGTTTTAGAGAATGGCCGGGTAAACTACATTGAGCTCTACAGTCGACAAGTCGTCTAGCTTCCTTTTTCTTTGTTAACAGCTCCTTTAAAAACTTTACATACTTTGGCATCTACAAAAGGGCTTCAACAAAAGGAAAGTTAATATGTAGTTTTTTTAAAAGTTCAAGAAATTTATCATTTTTCTCTCTTCAATGTTGCTAGATAAGGGATTCGTGGTTTATATTCTCTAATTATTGGCTTCTGCTTCTTACCTTCCTCTATCTCTTCACTTTGACAACAGCTTCTAGCTTCAACTTCTTTTCAGGCTCGACTAACCGTTCCATGTTACGAAAAATGATTGCATGGATTTGCTCGCTTGGGTTAGTTTTAGTGTTGCTAGGCAAGCTCCCTTGTGGTCTTTCTGAAATAAGTTTGGCAAGCTGTCCAATTTGATTTTTGAGACCTTGAATTGATGCTTGTTGATTTTTTAAAGCTATTTTAGTGTTTTGAAATCGAGTTTCTAACACTGAAATAAATTTAGCCAACATCTCTTCAAGGTTTGGCTTCTTATCTTGCTGATAAGGTTGCTAAAAACCCAGAGGGGGTTGTGACATTTGATTTCCTTGACCACCTTAAGAGAAATTTGGATGATTCATTTATCCTGCATTATAGGTATTTTTATAGAGATTATTTTGAGGTCTAGAATTATTACCCAAAAAGTCGACTTGCTCATGCTCCATGTTAGACTTGAAGGGTGAGTATTATGGATTAATCATCTCTGCCCCATTCGCATCGCATTGCATCACCGGATTTACCTGCTTAGAAAAATTGAAACCATCGAATTTTTTATTCAGTGCTTCCATTTGGCGTGCCAACATAGCAATTCCATCTATATTAAAAACATCGGCTACTTTCATCGATTTTGTTCTCATGACGTGCCACTGATAGTTATTCACTACTATTTCTTCAATAAACTCTTAAGCTTCCTCGGGTGTTTTATTATTCAGTGCTCCACCAACTGTTACATCAATTAATTGCCTAGTTGAAGGATTTAAACCGTTGTAGAAGGTTTGAACTTGTAACCACAACAGTAACCCATGATGAGGGCACCTTCTCAATATATCTTTAAATCTCTCTTATGCATCAAATAATGTCTCCAAATCAATTTGAGCAAAACAAGAGGTGTCATTTCTCAACTTAGTTGTTTTACCAGTGGGAGGTACTTCAAAAAAAACTTCTCGGTCATCTAATCCCAAGTCATGATAGAACCTCGTGGCATTGAATTCAACCACTATTTTACCTTGTCCTTCAATAAGAATGGGAACAACTGTAGCCATATGACATCATCAGTCATGACAGAATCTCTAAAAAGTTAGCCAATTGAGTATTCAAGTTAAAGTTGTTTGAATTAATGGTTGGTCTCCCAATACTCGATTTAGTCCCAATCAAAGTAGCCTTAGCATAATCATACATAGTCCGAAGAACAGGACATGCATGAGGTAGTTGATTATTTTTATTATCACCCATCTCCACAGTAATATCATTTTTCTCTTGATCGTCTACTATATTCTATTGACTTTGCCTTGCTTCTCTAACCTCTCTACGATTTCTACGAGTAGTTTTTTCAATCTCACTATAAAAAAAGTAATGGATCCGACGAGTTTCCTCTAGTCATAAACCAAAAGAACCTGCTAGAAGCAAACAAATGAAAAATTAGAACTTAAAAATTAGATAAAAATATTAAAATATTAAAGTAAAAAATGGCTAAATTAATAGAAATAAAGTTTTCCTAATATTTCAGTCCCCAACAACGGTGCCAAAAACTTGATGTCTATGAAAACAATTAAAAATTCGACTTAGGCAAGTGCACCTATCAATTAATAGTATAGCTGCGGTGAGCAAAGATATCGTTCCCACGAGGACTAAAACTACTAGTAATATTGTCTTTCTATTATTTAATTAACAAATTGGAGAGATTGATTAAAACTAGAATAAAATAAATTAAGTAACTAAAGAACACAAGAAAAAACAAATTGGGAAAATAATCAACTAACAACCAATAAGTGAGACAATACCCAGGAAAGAATCCACCTAGACTGCATCTCTCGTTATCAATCTAAATCACACAATTTCTTCACTTAGTTTCTTTATTAGTAAAAATCCCTAAATTATGCTAATATCTCTCTTCAAGACTAAGAGCAACCGACTCTAAGTTGATTAATTGAAATTTCTTTCTAATTAAAACCCCTATTTTCGCATTAACTCGATCTATGGATTCCCTATTAGATTTGACTTTAATCTAGTAGATTTATGTCGTCCTATTTCTAGGATTGCATAGAACTGTACTCAATTATACTAGATCTATTCTTAAAGAGGGTCTATTCCTCCTCTGATTTAAGCACATCAAACATGGATTAATAGTCTAGAAATATTAAACCAAGAATTAAGCACACAAAATTGAGAACAAGATCCAAGTATTTATTGCATAAAAAAAAAGAAACCAAATAACAGAATCCATCCTAGGGTTCATCTCCCTAGGTATTTAGAAAATTAGTTCATAATTGCAAATAATAACATCTTAAAGACAGTATAACCACAAGAAACAAGAAAACCCATAATAAACTTCAAAGAAATCAAAAGGAGATCTTCAATCTCGATGGAAATCTACTTTAGAGTCAGCTTTAAGGGTGTTTTCTAAGTTGTTCTCTTCAATATTCTCTGACGCCTTACTCCCATCTTCTTATCTTTGTCATATATAAGTTTTAGAATACTCGAAACACTTAAAAAATTGTGTTTTTTCATGTGTTTGGAGTGCGATTCACAAAATCCACACTATCTGGCACATGGTCGTGTGGCAGCCCATGTGGCTCACACAACGTGTGTCCAGCTCGTGTGGAATGGCCCAGCCCATGTGCCTATTGAAACCTGCTCTGATTTTTCTATTTTGGTTCATTTTCCACTCGTTTTGCTCCCAAATGCTCTCCTAGGTGTAGAAACATTAATTTAAAGGATTAGGAGCATAAAATTCACCATTTTAAATTGAATAATCATCCAAAAACGCTGTAAGAATGACGCTAAAACATGTTTCTTTTAACATTTATCATCACTTGATAACCTCAAAAAGCAACTTAGCCTTTATATTCATCATTCAAAAGGATGCTACAACCTTCTCTATCATGTAGAAAAGAAATACTTCATTAAAACCTATTTGTGTAACCATTATCATCATTTTACATCCAGACATCTCTCAAAGCCATGTTTTATTAATCATACTTATAGATTTATGTTTCCTTGACAGATAGAGTCATGAAATGTATCTTGAAGTCAAAAATATCTCTAAAAATGTCTAGGATTTCAACCTTAGCTCAAAGCAATGTTTCTATATTTCTTTAGCCATAGTTATTAATGTTTTTAGATGAAAAAGGGTGAAGAATATAACCTTCTTCTTAACTCTACTGAAGTGTCCCTTTAACTTAACCCAAGTCTCCATGAGGACTGGTAAATGTCACATCAAGACTAAGTGGACTTATCAGAATCTATCACCTCTAAAAACTTACTCAATTAATCCTTGAGCCTTTGACCCTTCTAGTTCTCAATCGATTAATTTCTAACCAATTTTCCTCATAATTTAACTAGCATAAGACCATAATGGCTAGAAGGTGTACTACGCCAGTGGCATGAACTTACACTCTAAAATTGAGTTACCGCACACGCCCACGTACCAGGTTGTGTGCTAGGTAGTGTAACTCAAAGACTTGAACACTAACAAAGTCACAAATGACACACGGTCATGTTGCTAGGCCGTGTGTGACACACAGCCGTGTGATAGCCAATGTCTTAGGTCGTGTAAACCCAAAATTCTATTTAAAATAGTCATTTCATAACCAATTCATTTGTACACACTTTCAAGGGACTTAAACACCATCCAAAAACACATAAACATATCATTCCAAACATCCTAAATCACCTAACCAATATTGTAACACCCCTCGCCCGTATCTGACGCTAGGATAGGGTTCGTGGTGCTCCTTGACTTAAACTCAACCAACTGTATAAAACTGAGCTGTGAAATCTCAAACGATTTAAAAACTTCTCTTTTCACAAGCAATCTGTCTCATATACAGGCTTACAAGGCCCAAAACATATATCCGGGGTGGTTCAGAACCCAACTGAGAACTCATGAAAAACTTTGTAAATTTCATGCATCAAGGCTCCACACGCCCGTGTGGGTATAGAATACACGACCATGTGCTAGGGACACGCCCATGTCCCAAACTCGTGTCTGAAAACCTAGGCATTCTATCAAAACCACACAGCCCAAGAACATGCCCATGTCCTATATCCGTGTCCTTCCCACGGTCAAGACACATGGCCATGTCTCTTGTCCGTGTACTACTAGCATGCATACTGACTTTATGACACGGCCTGGGCACACGCCCATGTGGCCTGCCCGTGTACCAAAATGACTTCAAAGTTTTGAATGCAGGGGACGCACAGCCATAACACACACCCATGGGGGTAAGCCGTGTGTCACACACAGTCCAGACACACGCCCGTGTATCTCGCCCGTCTGGACAAACTAGGCTATCTTCCAAGCCATTTTGTCACCCATTTTGCACAACTTACAGAATATCATTTCAATATGCTAATTCCATCCCAAAAGACATCAATTCATTCAAGAAGGAACATCACATGTATTACCAAAATGAATAATAGCCATCATCTAGGCTTAATATAAAATGGAAGGCTTTTATCTTAAGCCAAACTACATGAACAATTTCTCAATAATACAACTTACTAGTCTAGCCCTATACATGCCACCTTCAAAAATATAAATCAAACTATACCGATTGTTGTGACTGATAGTGTGATCAATATCTCTGACTTTATGGGATCCTTAAGCTAGCTTGGCGATACTAGAAAAAGTGGGAAAGGAAAAAGAGTAAGCATAAAGCTTAGTAAGTTGCAGATAAATAAATATACAACAACAATCTCACCATTTGCCATCATGCTTATAGATCAAAGGTAAACATTACTTAACTTACTCATTATCATCTACTCGAGTCTCATTTTCTAAATTAAGCTCATTTCTCATGCTTATCATATAGGTACCTGTGACACTCACAACATGATCATCCTTTCTTTATCAAAATTGAACTATAGCTTTCACCATTGAACCGTTTGGAATACTGCTAGATATTCTATGAACCTTCAACATGGGATAAATTGCCGATGCCATGTCCCAGACATGGTCTTACACTGGCTCTCATACATGCGCGCTGATGCATGTCCCAGACATGTCTTACACTAGCACAACTCTTAGCCGATGCGTGTCCCAGACACGTCTTACACTGGCTATCTCTGTCGAGGCTGATGCATGTCCCAAACATGTCTTACTCTGGCACTCATTTCTGTATCGATGCCATGTCCCAGACATGGTCTTACACTAGCTCTCATAATATGGCTGAAGCATGTCCCAGACATGTCTTACACTAGCGCACAAATCACCCCATGTCTTGGCATGAATATCCAGTTCATATCCTAAGGTTTCAACGAGATATTTCTACTATCTCAAATATTCCAAGGCATTCTCAATTTATAACTTAACAACTCGTACAATATCAATTCAATGACAATATGAGTACAAGTAATTAACAGTGTGGTTGTATTACTTACATACAAATTACCTCGGATTACAAAAAGTGCTTAACTAGACGGCTTAATCGGATTGCTTGGCTTTGCCTCGGTCTAGGCTCCATGTTGGAAAATCTTGATCTATATTAACAATATACATCCATTTAGTCACTAAACATGATTAAGCATTCATAAATTCACAACTTTGGTAAAATGACCATTTTATCCCTAGGTCTTAGCAAAATGACCATTTTACCCCTATGCTCGAAAATCAATTTTTATCGAATTTCTTCTTATTTCAAGCGTAGCTAAACTCTTTTTACTACTAGAGCAATCCCAAATTCTCACTATATCACACACTTATTACTTAATTTGCAACTTATGCAAACTAGCCCTTTTAGGTGTTTTTATGCTAACACCCTTCATAAAAGTTGTTTAAAACAAACTAAGACTCATATTCCTCCATAAAAACTCAGAAAACATTACAATATTTTCATGGAAAAACCCTAAACTTCCACCATGTTGCAAAATAGACCCCTCATTAGAAAGCCTATGCTTTAAGGAGTCCAAAACTGTAAAAATCATTAATAGAAACTTTCAATATCACTTACTTGAGAGGCTTAATGTTGCTGAAATTTTTGAAGCTTCAAAACTCTCCTATAGCTGGTAAAAATCAGTGAAAGAGAAGAAGAAATAAAGAAGAAATGGCTTTTGTTTTATTTAATATAAAACTAGTCAAAATTGATGACCTCACCCTCACATAATTTTTACCTTCTCCCCAATTTGTCTCCCCATGGCCGGCCAAGCCAATGCACAAGGGTCTATGTAACACCCCGAACCCAAGACCATCACCAGAGTCGAACACGAGGTGTTAACAGACTTTAAACCACTTATAAAAAAAAATTTCCCAGACACTGCCAATCTGCGTACTAGTCGCTTTAAAAATCATATCTTGAGTTCAGAAACTCGGAATCCAGTTCTGTAAATTTTCCCTGAAACTATACTCATATGACCATCTACATATTTTTTTCTAGAATTTTTGGTTGGGCCAATTAGTACAGTTTATTAGTCAAATTCTCCCATGTTACAGGGATCTACTACACTGACCTTTGCGCATTACGACTTGGATATCTCCCTGTACAGGGCTTCAATACTGATGTTGTTTGTTTCTATAGAAACTAGACTCAAAGAGGAATCTATACATATATGGCATGACTCCTAATTATCTCTGGTTAATTTATAATGAATTTCCAAAGTCGAAACAGGGAATCCAGAAACCATTCTGGCCCTGTCTTACGAGAACCTGAATATCTCTTAACATACTGTCCATATGATCGTTTCGTTACTTTTCTATGAAAATAGATTCATCAAGGTTCGTTTACATAATTTATTCACTATTTAATTCCCTTCCTACTATTTTTAGTGATTTTCCAAATCTACATCACTGCTGCTGCCAGCATCTGCCTTTAAGGTAGACTTTACCTATTTCATAGTTTCCATGATTCAACTAGCCCTTTTAGCATAAATAGCACAAATTATGATAGTGATTGACCATTCCCATGGCCAATCCTTGTTAAGCATATCCACACCTCTCAATAACCATATCCATACCAAATGATTATAACATTATACTCAAACATATATAAGCCATTTTCGCATGGCTATCCAAAATTATACAAGTCCAAAGGGTCCATGACCCCCAACAAAAAGGGTAGTCCTATACATGCCATTTCGAAGTTCAACCAAAATTGTACCAAAAGGGGGGGGCTTTGATAGTGTGGGCGACTTCGACTTCAAAATCCCGAGTCCGATAGCTGGAGATCCAAGATCTATAAAACAGAGAATCAAGGAGACGGAGTAAGCAATTTATGCTTAGTAAGTTTTGAGCAAGGGATTCCAGCACAACAAAAGTATAGCATTCATGTAGCTAAACGGATAATTTCATATGCACAATTTTTCAATATCATACTTACTTCACATTACCAACCCTTTTATTCATACACAAAGATCAACTTAGCCAAAGGCCGGTAGCTCATTTATCAACTGAGCGAATACTTATTTGTAAGGGCTCAACTAATTCAAAGCACATACGAAACATACCTCAATGTTGGGATGTTTCAAGCGTATTAGCTGAAATTTTTACAGCAAGATCATTCATTCCCAAATCACGTACCTTCGGAATTTAACCGGATATAGCTACTCGTTCAAATGCCTTCGGGACATAGCCCGGTTATAGTAACTCGCACAAATGCCTTCGGGACTTAACCCGGATTTAGTAACTCGCACAAATGCCTTCGGGCTTAGCCCGGAATTAGTATCTCGCACAAATGCCTTCGGGCTTAGCCCGGAATTAGTATCTCGCACAAATGCCTTCGGATCTTAGTCCGGATATGGTCACTTAGCACAAAGCCTTCAGGACTTAGCCCGGACATCATTCAAATAACCATGCACATTTAACAATAAATCATGGCACATTCGTATTTCGTTTTCATTAGCAAAACTCAAACACAAGACACTTATCATTCTTGCAATTTCGGCTCAATAGCCACACAAAGAGCATGATTTTGATTTGCTTAAAACATGATCTAATCAAATCATAATTTAAGCTCTTTTACTCAAGAACTTACCTCGGATGTTGTCGAACGATTCCGATAGCTATTCGACCACTTTTTTCCTTCCCTTTATCGGATTTAGTTCCCCTTTGCTCTTGAGCTTAATTAAACAAATAAATTGATTTAATCATTTGAGCATCGAAAAGAGGAACACAAGGCACTTAGCCCATATTTAGACATTAGACATTAAAGTCACATATGTACGGAATCATGAATCAAACTCAACATTTTAGCTAATTTTCCCCCTTGGCCGAATTTTCTAAGCCAAGACAAAAGCATCAATATGCTTGCCTCTAACCGAATACATGCAACACCAATCTCCTTCCTATGGCCGAATATGCATGTCTATGTTGGGGCCGATTGCAACACTTAATACATTCTACAAGTATGGTCACTTGTATTGACTAAACACCATTTTGTTTCAAGTTCAAAACTTGGCTAATACACACATATATACACTAGTAAAGCATCCTCTCCCTTTCCATCAATTTAACACATGCATTACTCATTATTATACAAAAATTATATTCGGCCTTAGCACACAACTTGCTAGCCGATTCTTCTCCATCTAGCAACCAATGCACATATGTGCTCACTCAAAAATGCTAAAAAGAAGATTCAAGAATCATCAATCCACCATCACATGCATCATTAACAAGCTTCATATTTAGCATGCAATGGCATTAACACAAAATCCACCTAGGCCGAATATCATCCCCATGACATAGCAAAGATTTGAACCATGGGCTAATTAGAACTCAAGCTAGCAACTAAAAACATGCATGAATCTCATGGCACAGCCTCAAACATACCTTGATCTAGATACAAGTATGGCCAAACCTCCTCCTAATCCTCTTCCAAACCAAACATGAAGCAAGAACTCCTTCCTCCTTCCTTAGAATTTTAGGCCAAAAGAAGATGAAAAAGGATGAACAAAATTTTTTTCTTTTCTTTTCTTTAACTCACGGCAAAAGGGGGGCATGGATGAGACCATTCTTTTTTTTTCATCACTCCTCCCTTTCATTATTTAATGCCCATGCTCCTTATTTTATCATACTTCCCATGAAACACTAACTCAACATGTTTATGACATGTTCTTGCCCATCACACTTGGTCTACCATGCTTGTCATGGCCGGCCACTACTAATAGAGGGGGGGAAATTGACATGCAAGTCCCCCTTTTTCAACATGCACTAATAGGTCCTTATGCTTTGACCTATCACATTTCAAAATTTTCTCACATAAGTCCTATTTACTAAAACTCACATGCAATCGACTAAATCGAAGCTTGAAATTTTCACACATTCATAATTACATATTCTAGACAATAAATATCACATTCAAACATTTCGGTGACTCGGTTTAGTGGTCCCGAAACCACTTCCCGACTAGGGTCAATTTTGGGCTGTCACAGTCTAATTGCTCTTTAAAAGCCCTCAATTTTGATTCTCTAGCTATTTAACACGTTTGGGCACTAAAATGTAACTTTTGCCTTTTATGTGATTTAGTCATTTTTCGAAATTGGACTAGAAATAGCTAAAATTTACTTACCAAAATTTACATGCACTTATATAATCATACCATAATCTCATATAAATAATAAAAATAATTTTCTAACTTTGGCTTTATGGTCCCAAGACCACTGTCCTGACTAGGCCCTAAATCAGGTTGTTAAAAATATGTCATTCAAAGGTACCATAAATGCATCAAAACATCAATTACATAAACATGTCAATATTGCCATAATCTTAACATAAAAACCAAGTTCAACTAGCTACCATTTATGAACAACTGCAAGCCATCAAAACATACCAAAAGAACCTTATAAACAAACACATTAAAGTAAACAAATTGACATAACTAGGTAAGGTATCAAAGTATACCAAACCAACATAGCTTTCAAAACTTATACATACCAAAAGTACCATTAATACATTCACCAAAATAACGTTACAAATCACCCTATACATGTCATTATAAACCTTGGTCAAAATACTTAAAAACTACCGAATTGACTGTTGTATAGTGTGATAGGTCTCCGATGAGCTTCCAACCTATCAAGCTTCCGATAATTTATAAAACAAAGGAAAGAAACTACATAACCAACGAGTGCTTAGTAAGCTTGTATAAACTAAAACATAACTTAGCACGTTATTTATAAAATTCAAAGTAAACATAGTTCATCACGAATGCCATAAGCTTATTAAAAGACTAAACAACATCACAACCTCACAATTTAGTATACTTATCCCTGATACAAATGAAATCAACCATTAAATATGTAAATTTCCATATGTAGTAACATCATGTAGTTCATAAATCCTTTCATAAATTCATGATTCAATCAATTTGCATACTTACCCTTTCGTTCCCTTTTCTTACTCGTTGAACCATCTAGAATTACATCGGATCCTCGGGAAAGCTCACACATAGTGTGCCTTTACACATAACCGTAACCTTTCCTTTATATCAATGCTTACACAAGTGGTGAAATGGGCCTGCTCACATGAGCTGTTGGTTGGAATGTAAGATACAGAATGCTGCTCACACGAGCCGTGGAGAATCCACAACAAATGTAGGACCTCAACCATCGGTAGAACATTCAGGACCAGCACCAAAAACATAGAATTCCTAATGACATGTCATTTGTATCTTAAGAATTCTTAAAGTTCAACCGAGACTCGTTATTCATCTATTCATCATAGCATTGATACATATATATATTGATTCATTTATTATAAAACAACATAATCAACATTCAATTTAGATAACACTCAAACGATTACATTTCATACGAGCTTACCTCGATAACTAGGGCGTAGAAGTATTGTCGAACTATTCCGAAGCTTTAGCTTTTCTTCTATTTATATCCGATTATGGTTTATCTTTATCTAAATAAATAATTTCATTCAAGTAAGTCCTTCTATTAGTCAAGTAATCCATAATTCATATTTATACAAATTTCCAAATTGCCCCTAATACTTTGACTTTTTACAATTTATTCCGTAAGCTCATAACTTGAATATAGCTCATTTTAGCCTAAACCCAACTTAACCAATGTTACTAGAGACCTTGAAACAACCCATATTTACCAAAATTTCATAATAAAACCCATAGATTTACACCTTTAATGATTTAATCCCTCATTCCAAAATTCAACAACAAAAAAACATGTTTATTTTACAACAAAGACAAATAATCCATCAAATTGTATCAAAACCAATTCAAACAAATTCATGGCATGTTCTTCAACCTTTAATAGTTTTCCAAATAGATTTACACCTTTAATGATTTAATCCCTCATTCCAAAATTCAACAACAAAAAAACATGTTTATTTTACAACAAAGACAAATAATCCATCAAATAGTATCAAAACCAATTCAAACAAATTCATGGCATGTTCTTCAACCTTTAATAGTTTTCCAAATTAACCCCTGGGCTAACTAGATTAGCTAAAGCAAACTCAAAAACATAAAAATCATTAAAAATGTGACTTTTAAAACCATTAAAATTTCATTAAAACCTATCCATAAACATCCACTAAATCTTTAATTGGTATATTTATCATTCAAGCCCTTTATTTTAAGTTTTCATAGCCATTTGACCACTTTAACTAATAAAACTCAACTTTTTCACCTTTTACAATTTAGTCCTTTTCACTTAATTAACTATGTAAACATCAAAATTTCTTAACCAAACTTTTATACGACCTTAATATAATCTCATAAACATTAAATAAATAATAAAATAATAATTTACTCGTCAAAATTATGGTCCCAAAACCACTGTTTCAGACATAATTGAAAATAGGTTGTTACAACTCTTCCCCCTAAAGGAATTTTCGTCCTGGAAAATCTTACCAAAAAATACGTTCAAGTATTGCACTTTCATATCTTCTTCTATATCCCAGGTAGCTTCTTCGGTTCCATGACTTTGCGAGAGAACTTTAACTAAAGCTATATTTTTATTTCTTAACTATTTTAATTTCTCGAGCTAAAATTATGATCAGTTCTTCACTATACAACAAAATTGTCTGAATCTCAACTTCTACAGGTGAAATTACATGCGAAGGGTCTGACCGATACCATGACAACAATGATACATGCAATATGTTATGCATTTTCTCAAACTCTGAAGATAAAGCCAATTGATAAGCCACTGGTCCAATTCTTTTGATGATCTCATATGGCCCGATGAATCGTGGACTAAGCTTCCCTTTTTGGCTAAAATAGAGAACTTTTCTCCAAGGTGATACTTTTAGGAATGCTCTATCGCTGACTTGAAATTCTATATATTTTCTTTTTAGATCCGCATAAGATTTCTAACGATCAAAAGTAGCTTTCAAACTGTCCCGTATTACTTTGACCTTTTCCTCGGTTTCTCAAATTAAATCAGCACCAAACAATTTTTTCTCACTCAATTCAGTCCAATATAACAGAGTTTGACACTTTTGACCATATAAAGCTTCATACGGTGGCATTTTAATGCTCACCTGATAACTTTTATTATAGGTAAATTCAACCAATGGAGGCACTAAAACACAACATTGAAGCATTCTTTGAGTACCTGGATTACTGGCTCATACTGACCATTTGTCTGCAGATGAAATATTGTACTGAAATACAATTGAGTACCCAAAGCTTCATGTAGTTTACTCCAGAATTGAGAAGTAAATCATGGATCCATACCAAAGATAATAGACACCAACACACCATCCAGTCTAACAATCTCAGGAACATACAATTCTGCCAATTTCTCAAGTGAGTAATTCGTACGTATTAGAATGAAATGCGCAAATTTAGTCAACTGATCCATAGTGACACAAACAAAATCTTTCTTTTGCTGAGATAGAGGCAATCACAATACAAAATCCATCGTAACTCATTCTCATTTCCACTCTGGAATCATCACAGGCTGTAATAAACCAGAAAGTACCAGATGTTCTGCTTTGACTTGCTGACAGATCAAACATTTCGATACAAACTCTGAAATTTTTCATTTCATACCTGGCCACTAGTACATCTGTTTCAAATCACCATACATTTAATTAATACAAGGATGTATTGATAAGCTATTATTGTGACCTTCTTATAAAATCTTCTAAATAACATCAAAATTCCTCGGAACACAAATTCTATTTTTAAAATAGAAACTACCATCGGAACTAACATGAAAGTTTGCATCAGGTGTCGATTCAACCTGTTCTTATTTAGCAATTAACTAGGAGTCACTTTTCTATGCTTCTCAAATCTGCTGCAAAAATGTTGGTCTAGCTTTTAATTTAGCTAGTATAGAACCATCATTAATCAACGTCAATTGTGTGTTCAAAGCTCGCAAAGTAAACAAAGATTTCCTACTTAAAGCATCAACAATGACATTAGCTTTTTTCAGATGATAGTCGATGCTCAAATCGTAATCTTTTAGCAGCTCTAACCATCTACATTGTCTCAAATTTAGTTCTTTTTGTGACATCAAATACTTCAGCTTTTTATGATCCATGAAGATATGACATTTTTCTCCGTATAGGTGGTGTCAACAAATCTTTAAAGCAAATAAGATAGCTGCAAGCTTTAAATCATGAGTAGTCTTCTCGTGCAGTTTCAACTGCTGGGACACATAAACAACTACTTTGCCTTCTTGCATCAAGACACAGCCCAAACCATTCAAAGAAGCATCACTATAAATCACGAATTCCTTACCACACTCTGGCTGAACCAACACAGAGGCTTTGGTCAACAACACTTTCAACTGATCAAAGCTTTGTTGATACTTTTCAGACCATTTGAACTTGATGTCTTTCTGAAGTAGTTTTGTCAATGGCATAGTAATCATAAAAAATCCTTTGACAAACCTACGATAATATCCAGCTAAACCCAGAAAATTTTTTAATTTTGAAACATTTCTCGGAAGCTTCCAATCGACTATAGCTGATATTTTACTTGGGTCAATACGTCCTAAAAATCTAACTTCTCGAAGCCAAAACTCACATTTGCTAAATTTAGCAAATAATTATTTTTCGCGTAAAGTCAGTAAAATTATTCTCAAATGCTGCGCATTCTCTGTTTCATCTCGAGAATAGATCAAAATGTCATTAATGAACACAACAAAAAATTTATCTAGATATGGTCTAAATATTTTGTTCATCAAATCCATAAACACAGTAGGTGTATTGGTCAAACCAAAAGGTATAACAAGAAATTCATAATGCCCGTACTTGATTCTAAAAGTAGTTTTCAGCACATCTGAATCTTTAACCTTTAACTTATAATATCCAGAATGAAGATCAGTATTTGAAAATATTGTCGCACATTTCAGCTGATCAAACAAATCATCAATACGTGGCAAAGCATATTTGTTCTTGATTGTTACTTTGTTAAGTTGTCGATAGTCGATACATAATCGCATTGACCTGTCCTTTTTTTTGACAAACAATACAGGAGCACCCCAGGGAGAAAAACTAGGTCAAACAAAACCTCTATCTGTGAACTCTTCCAAATGTGCTTTTTTAACTCTTTCAACTCTATAGGTGTCATTCTATACGGAGCTATTAATATCGAATAAGTTCCTGGTATTAACTCAATAGAAAATTCAACCTCTCTGATCAGCGATTACCCTGGTAACTCTTCTGGAAACATATCTGAGAATTCACATATAGTCGAAACTGACTCTAATGTCTGAAACCCTGGAATCAAATATATAGGCTAGATACGTCTCACAGCCCTTTTTGCCTTATTTTTGTGCCAACATAGTTGAAATCACATTAGATGTACCATCAATTCTATCTTATTCAACTCAAATCCTTTCACCATTCTCACATTTCAATACAATATGCTTTTGTCTACGGTTCACAATAGCATCAGGCAAGGTTAACCAATCCATACCCAGAATCACATCAAACTCATCAAATGGTAACAACATCAAATTAGCTGGAAAGTTGCAATCCCGAATAATCAAAGGATAGTTTTATAGACTTTATCAACTGACACATACTAAGATAAAGGATTCGTTACTTTAACCACAAATTTGTTGATTCAAAATGTATTTTCTTATCCGACACCAAACTTGTGTATACATATGAGTGTGGTGACCCTGGGTCAATCAAAGCATTAACATTAGTATCAAAGATAGAAACTGTACCAATAATCACATCAAGTGCTGAAGCTTCCTCTGAGCGAATCACATAAGCCCTAGCTGGTGCCCGTGCCTTAGATCTAGCAATAGAATCTTTCGTTCCACTTCAACTGTTACTAGCATTTCCACTATTTCTGGGTGGTCTCCCTCTCGCAGCTATATTACTCGAACGAGTGTTTTGAGCTTTTTCCCTATTAGATCTTTCAGAGCAATCTCTAAGGAAATGATCGTAAGAACCACATTTAAAGTACGATCCATCTCTCAATCTACACTCCCTAAAATGTCATCTATTGTATTGCTGACATTCAGGTTTACTATTTCAGACACTACCCACACTCACTACAGATGTAGCCTGGGGTCTCGAACTCGAACATTGCTTCCCTTTATCTCTTCCCAAGAATCTTACTGGTGCTGATGAACAATTGTAAAATTCATTTGATTCCTTTAATGGAGATGAGAACGACTTTCCCATAGGTCGTTTACCCATGTCACGAGTCTCAAAATATGTTTTTATTTTTACTTTACTGAGCTCTTCAACTTTATAGCTCTATCCACTAAAACCACAAATTCTTTCAATTCCAAAATTCTAGCTAACAACTTGATGTCTTCATTTAAATTGTCTTCAAAATGATACAAAACAACCTCTAATGGTATACGCTCTCGAGCATATTTGCTGAGTCATACAAATTCTCTCTCGTACTCAACTACTATAATACGACCTTGTTTCAATTCTAGAAACTCTTTCTACTTTTTATCGAGAAATCGTTGGCTAACATATTTATTTCTAAACTCTGTCTGAAAGAAATCTCAATTCACACGGTCTTTAGGTGCTACCGCAATCAAGGTATTCCACCATTGGTACACTGAATCTTTCATCAAAGATACTGCACACTTTAAACATTCAATAGGTGTACAAGACAATTCATCGAATACCCTCACAGTGTTCTCCAACCAAAACTCAACTTTTTCAAGATCTTCTTTAGTTGTACCATGAAATTCTTTAGCCCATAGTTACGTATTTTATCGACTAAAGGCTTGCTTGCACATACTTGTTCTAAAACTTAAGGAATAATAGTGACAAGTTGGGGTACGAGAGGGAGCGGAGGTCAATGAGCCATCGAGTTCGTTCTCATGAACTCAGAGAACCACTCAGACATCATCTGGAAGAAGGCTTCTTTAGCCTCACCTCCCTGACCCTCCGCTATTGGCCCAGTACCACTAATAGCTACTCCATGTACGAAGGCTTACGCGTTACTCTCAACATCATCGGAATTGACTCAGTTGGATGACATCTTGACTATACGACAACATAATTAAATTTGAGTCAAAAGTCATCACAGTATCATAGGTTCTATAATGGCATGTATTTCTAGACTCCATACATGCTATGTGTAATAGCCTATTTCTCAGTGAAATCAGAACAATGGTTTCGGGACCATAAATCTGACCCAAAAATAAAATTTATTTTTATTTTATTAGATGGTCTGTATTATGATAGACATGTCATGTGAAAATTTTGATACAAAAATTTTATCGATTAAGTGTTTAATTACGAGAAGTATTAAATCGCATAAAATGCAAAAGTTGAATTCTAGCAGCTATAAGGATTAAATAGCTATGGAATTCAAATCTAGAGGTCCTTATATGGTAATTAGACCAATAAAGAAAAGTATGTAGATTTTTGGTGACTTATCCATGGAAATTTAGAAAAAGGGCAAGGACTAAATTGAAATTTGACAATTAATTAATTAATTAAAAGATGAAAAGAAAACATCATCTTATTTTCTCATCTTATTAAACCTAAAATACATGGAAACCCTAGGAGAGAGAGAAGAAACTTTCATAGCCTAATTGGGTAAGTTCCCTTGTCCCATTTTTAGTCATTTTGATATTTTTGAAACTGAGATAGCTTAATCTATCTAATTAGGGGATTAATTTGAAAAGTTATCAATGTATGAAATTTGGGTCATGGATGAATATGCTGAAATTTAGAAATTTATGGTAGAAAATAAAAGGTTGTTGATAGATAAACAACTTTTACAAAGTGATTTTTTATGAAAACATGATTTAGGGACTAAAATGTAAAGTTGTGAAATTTGATGAAAAATTTTGAAATTTTATGAATACATGTGCTGTAAAATTTGTAATGGGATTTTGGTTAGGCTTGGAATAAGGAGTAAATTGCACAAGTTTCATTTTTCAAGCCTAGGAACGAAATTGGAATTTATGGGCAAAATGGTAATTTTGCCTAGGACATAAATTGAGTCCAAATAAATATGAAATATGTGAAATTGATGATTAAAGCTATTTATATAGATCTGGACAACACAAATTCGAGTTTAGACCGAGGAAAAGAAAAGGTTTCGAATTAGTAGATTGTATACGCGAAGAAGTGTCAAGGTAAGTTCGTGTAACTTAATCGGGCATGTAAATGTAAGACCCCTAACCCATATCCGTCGCTAGATTAGGGTTATGAGCATTACCGAACAAGACTGCTTCAAAATGTTCACATTTTCACATAGGTCATATTAGCATAAATAAAGCATATGGCCGATTAAAAATTAAACCTACTTTATAAATCGTAACACAAATTTAATTCATACCTCAAAGTCATGTAAATATGCTTTAAAAATACATACATAAATTATGTGCTCATTGTTATGATGGTATTCGAATACTAAGTAAATACCAAACATTTTATTTCATAATTTTTATACATGCACTCATTAAACCAAAGAAATCACATATCAATCTTTATATCTATTATCATAAGTGGCATTGATAATGGTCTTTATGAACAAACATACTTTACACATTTATTTTAGTCACAAAACCATGCACAAATTCACATGCCAAAATTTACCTTATTTAAAATACAAACACATAACCAAAACACCAATCAAGCTTTAAGCACAAGTCATATCCATTATTATCCATTTACTATGAACTAAATCAACCAACAATTTAACCAATAATTTATATCCATTTGACTAATATACCAACCACCATTTTTTATCATAATTTATAGATTCATAATATACCTAGTTTACTAACATTTTATTTAACATACACGATATGCAAGATATATACACTTATCCCTATATATTATACATAAAGTGACTTTAAAACTATACCAATTGTACATCTTCTCTTATTACATATTTTATGTGCATAAGACCATATTATAAATGAACCCTTTTAAGCACATTTAACAATGATAAGTATACCCAATTCATATGTTACTTCTCATGCTCAATAATTTATACACAAAACCATTCATCTTTCAATATATATTCAAACGTCCTTAATAACTTCCTTATATAACATTTAAAGTATAAACATTCTTTACCATACTAAACCGAATCAAATATCAAATCATTCATCATATTTCATGAGTATAAATGCTGAATCACAACTAGCTCATAACCATCACTTATATTTTATCACCTAACTGAATACATAAGTACATAAACAATCCATAATCCAAACACATTTATCAAACACAAACATATATATGTCAACCTTTTATTTTTAAAAGAAGTAATCATAAGCCATATACAATTATTTCATGCCAGAACATATTTATGCCAAGCATATCACAAATACCATTCATGCATGGTACGTAGCATTTTAACCAAAATGAGCTTAAACCATGATCAAACATAACCGAATTCAAGCATAGAAATCAAGCCATTTTCGCATGGCTTAAATATATATACATACTTCAAAATCAAACATATTAACTAGCCTATACATGCCATAGGTTCAAGTTCAAACTTATAAAATACCACAAAAGTGATTGATAGTGTGATGGATTTCTCTGACGATCCCCGAGCTCGTAACTAGCTTCCAAAATCTATAAAAACAAAGAACATACACACAGAGTAAACTTGAATAGCTTAGTAAGTCATAACCAAATAAATCATTTCAATGACATTCATAATTCAATTTAATTCAACTGAATCATACTAACCATAACCACATATGCAATTATCAAGCTTGCAACTTCATATATCAATACATATACTTTAGCATTATTTTTCCACTTGGCCGAATACACATATATTCATAAGCATATTTAACTCTCACTTTCATAATGCACATTTCATATATTCATATAAAGTATATACTTACGTTACTACTCAATCATTTAACTTAGTACATACCTGACCTTTTAGCTCAATTTCACATTCGATCTTAACTCGATATTGCCCGTTGAACCATTCAAAATTAATAAGGATACTCAGATAGTTGAAAAGCTTGTACAACGCTAATGTCCCAGACGTGGTCTTACATGTAATCACATATCGATGCCACTGTCCCAGACAGGGTCTTACACAAACTCATATACGATGCCGATGTCCCAAACATGGTCTTACATGTAAATCACAAATCGATTCCAACGTCCCAGACGTGGTCTTACATGAAATCACATATCAGAATCCTATGTCATGACATATGTATCCTAACTATTCCTAAGGTTCGTACGGGGCTTTCGGACTTCGTAACTCGATTGATTCAAGCTCGTAAATATTGCTCCCATGCTTAATTCAAATCGGCATACACATATACACAAGTAATAATTCAATTCAGCACTATTAAAATATATACAATCGAATTTAACGACATTTATTTACTTATGAACTTACCTCATACGGAGACGAACAAATCGGGACGACTATTCAACAACTTTAGATTTCCCCCGATCCAAATCCAAATCCATTTTCCTCTTTTCTTGATCTAAATTAATATAAATTAAACTTATTTAATCACACATATACTCAAATTCACCCAAAAACACATAAAAGGGAAATTTTCACTTAAGCCCCTAATATTTCACATTTTTCACAATTTAGTCCATATTTCACAAAACACAAAATACATATAATTTCACTAAACTCTAGTATATTCGAATTTTACTAAGGTTCATATCAGCCCATTTCTTTTATTTATTTTACATTCTAATCCCTCAATTTACAAAATTTACAATTTAATTCCAAATAAGCATTTTTACTAAAAAACACTTAATTAAACATGGAAATCTATTAACACATACTTATTTTTCATCATCAAACACAAAAATCATCAAGATTTAAACAATGTCAAAACACAAAATCATCATCAAATCCGAAAATCAAGGCATGGGCTACCTAGCACTCAAAGCAACGATCTCAAAAACGTAAAAATTATCAAAAACCGAGCTAAACACATACCTTAATCAAGCTTGGACAAGGTTGAACCTAGCTTGTTCTTTTTCTTTCTTTTTATTTTGAATTTTCAGCCAAAGATGAACTAAAATGCATGGCCATTTTATGTTTATTTTATTTAATTACATTATAATATATTAATTACCATTTTAACCTTATAAATTTAATTAGTAAACCATATATTTCAAGCCCAAAACTAGCCATGCTATTAATTAATGGCCAATTTTCCACATAAGGACCCCATAATTAATTCCTCAAAGCAAATAAGCACTTTAACATATAGAAAGCTACTTTTACATTTTATGTGATTAAGTCCTTTTATAAAATCGAGCACACAAACAATAAAATTTTCACACGAAATTTTCACACATATAATATCTCATGCTGTAAACACAAAAAATAATATTAAAATATTTTTTGACTCGGATTTGTGGTCTCGAAACCACTATTCTAATTAGGGTCTAAACCGAACTATTACAGTAAATATGTTTAATTGAATGTTATATTTTATGGAATGTGACTTATATTGATGTACATTACTTGAATGCTATAATGAGAAATTTAATACATGCTTGATACGGCAAAAAAAGGTTAAGTCCCGGTTGAATTTTGAATTCCGATGAATATATGCGCTTTCCCGATGAATAAGGTCCTGCATTTGTTGCGGACGGGATTTAGCTCGGACGAGTAATCCTATTGACCTTGTTATAGAAAGGATTTAGCCCAGACGGGTAATCCGGATACAATACCTTTCGAGTATACGTTATGATTAGGATTTAGCCTAGACTGGTAACCCTAATTGAACTCTTTTGAGCATACATTATATGAAGGATTTAGCCTGGACTGGTAACTCTGTTATACGATATGTGGCTCGAGAGTGTGTTCCTTGATTAAGTGCCCTAATGGGTACCCTTGAATAAGAAATTGACGAATTATTGAATCGTACACCTCGAGTGTACTACTTGAGCATCCATCAAAATTTCAATGATTCAACGGACATAAAACTCTTGATATGGTACGAGAATTTTGAGATGAAATGATAATGACTTAAAAGAATATTACATGATGAGCTCATCTATGTTTACTTGATTGTTATGGTAATTTTGGTGACTAACATGTTTGATTGAATGCATGTGTCCAGGCAATGTTGCTAATGGATGGTAAACTTGATATCATATGCTTAGATTTAATAACGGGATTGGTAAGTTTAATTTTCGGTATACGAACTTACTAAGCTTGTAATGCTTATTCTATTTTACTTTTCCTATTTTATAGTGCTCAGAAGCTCGCAAAGGTAGGAATATTATTGGGGCATTGTTACACTATCAACTAGTTATTTTGGGTATAAATAGTAAAATCGTTTTGGTATAATGGAATGTATAGGACAACTTGGCCATTAGTGGCATGTTAATGATGCTTGTAATGGAATGGCTAGTAATGGTTATTTTGGTATGACTCAGTAGGTTATTATGATATAATCATATGTGATATGTTAAGTATATGTGATCAAATGATGTTAATGCCTAAGTTAATCCAAGGTAAGTTTATAAACACATATGCATGAAATGGTATGCCATGATGAATGATGGAATTGTTTAATTTGAATGTTTGGAATGGTTGGTATTGGATGTGTGTTTCAAGTACAGGTCTTGGGCGAAATTTTGGGTGAGAAATGAAGCTAGAAATGGCTTTATTTTATCCACACGGGCAGAAACACGGGCGTGTGTCCAGGTTGTGTGTGACACACAGCCGAGTACATATGCATGTAATTAAGCCATGTGTCCCTTGTACTTAAATTTTAAGAAACAGAATGCTTAGAATTGAGCACACGGGTAGAGACACGGGCGTCTGTCTCAGTCGTGTGTGCCAATACCATAGAACACGGGCGTATGTCTTGGCCGTGTGAAACCTGTACCTAATTTCGACATGAATTAATTGACGACACGGCCTAGCATACGGGCATGTGGCATGGCTGTGTGCATAAGTTAGAGAGTTACACGAGGTCGAACACGGCCTCTAGCACGAGCATGTCCCAGGGTCACACTGGAGTGTCCCTTGGACCACATGGGCGTGTGACCCTTGCACCTTGGAAAATTTTTGAAATGTCTCGAAAAATTCCTAGAGTTCCTGATTAAGTCCCGACTCGACTTTAGTGCTTGTATTGGGCCTTGAGGGTCCAATTAAGGGACGTTTTTAATGATCTTGGTTAATAAATAGTAATTTACATAAATTATTTGTAAAATGTTCTGAAAGTTTCGGTATTGCTCTGAAACCCTATTCTGACGATAGATGCAGGTTAGGGGTGTTACATTTGGAGTGCCCGATTAAGTCTCGACTCGAATCTAATGCTCGTATTAGGCCTTCAAGGTCCAATTCAGGGATGTTTTGAATGATCTCGGTTAATGAATAGTAATTTACATAGATTATTTGTAAAACATTCTTAAAGTTTAGGTAATATTCTGAAACCCTATTCTGACGACAGATGGAGGTTAGGGGTGTTACACTATATTCAGTATGAGAACTAACTAAATCATAGCTCTGATACCACTAAATGTAACACCATTAACTCATCTTTGTAATCAAATTAGGGTTATAGAGCATTATATACAATCAAAAATATTTAACATCATAATATTTAAATAAATTAAACATATCATAATCTATTCAATCACATGAATTCTGTCCCTAAATCAAGCCATCGAGGCCCTAAAAGTAGCTTTGAGGCAATTTGGAACTAATTTGAAACAAAACAGAAAGTTTAGGAAAAAGTTGTAAAAATTGGAAATAGAGGTTACATGGCTGTCTAGCTAGGCCGTGTAACTTTTGGACAAGGGACACACGGCCATGTCCTAGCCCATGTCCTTACCCGTGTAATTCACTGAGATGCCCCACACATCCGTGTGCCAGGTCGTGTGACTCTTTAAGTTGCCACAAAAACCTGTGTGTCAGGCCGTGTGCTATGTTGTGTAACTCACTAACTTGAACACTAAGAAAGTCATAAATGACACACGACTATGTCGCCAAGTCGTGTGTCTCACACGACCGTGTGATAGCCCGTGTCTCAGGTCGTGTGAACCCAAAATTCTACTTCAAATCAAGTCATTTCATAACCGATTCATGCATAATTAACCAATCCATTTGTGCACATTTTCAAGGGACTTAAACACCATCCAAACACACATAAACATATCATTTCAAACATTCTAAATCACCTAACCAATATGTCATTCAAAGGCACAACAAATGCAGCAAAACATCAATTACCTAAACATTCCAATATTGCCATAATCTAAACAAAATAATCAAGTTCAACTAACTACTATTTATGACCAAATGCAAGCCATCAAAACATACCAAAAGAACCTTATAAACAAGCACATTAAAGTAATCAAAATGACATAACTTGGAAGGGTATCAAAGTATACCAAACCAACATAGCTTTCAAAACTTATACATACAAAAAACATCATTAACAGATTCACCAAAATACCATTACAAATCACCCTATACATGCCATTATAAACGTTAGCCAAAATACTCAAGAACTACCGAATTGACTGCTAGATAGTCTGATAGGTCTCCGACGAGCTTCTACTAATCTATAAAACAAATGAAAAAATCTACGTAAGCAACGAGTGCTTAGTAAGCTAGTATAAACTAAAACATAACTTACCATGTTATTTATAAAATTCAAAGATTAAACATAATTCATCACCAATTCCATAAGCTTATTAAAAGCCTAAACAACATCACCGACGTTAGTAAAATCATCCATGATACAAATGAAATCAACCATTAAATATGTAAATTTCTATATGTACTAACATCATGTATTTCATAAATCCTTTTGTAAAGTCATGATTCAATCCATTTGCATACTTACCCTTTCATTCCCTTTTCTTACCCATTGCACCATCTAGAAATACATCAGATGCTAGGGAAAGCTCACACATAGTGTGTCTTTACAAATAACTGTAACATTTCCTTTACATTAATATTCACATGAACTGTGAAATGGGCCTCTTCACACGAGCTGTGGATCGGAATGTAAGCTACACAATGCTACTCACACGAGCTGTGGAAAATCCGTAACAAATGTAGGACCTCAGCCATCAATGGGATTGTAACACCCCAAACCCGGCCTAGAAGTTAGGCCCAAATTTGGCATGTCACATTGTAGTGTTTTTCGAAAACCATGTTCTCATTGAAAATCCTTCTTACTATTTAAAACCTCTGGCCATTTTAAAACTTGTGAAATGTTAATTCCCTTAAAATCTGACTTGCTGCGGAAGCTTAATTTTAAACAGTTGCGGAAACGTGATATTTTGAAAACCAATTGTTGTTTTGGAAAACCATGTCCTACTTCTAACAGATATTAAGCATACTAAATAAATTTCCCAAATAAAAAGTTAAGAAAATAAAGAGGCCTTAATACAACCCAAATCAAAAACCAAAGTGCTTAACCAAATAAATGAAATCGAAAAACATGTGCAGTTGTGTGGTCGTCTCCGAGTCTCTCTGTGACACCGATCCATCTAAGGCTGGGGATTACCTGCACAGTTAATAAATGAGGTGAGTTTATGAAAACTCAGTGTGTAATCCCCTTACTAAAGTAACAGACAGTAAACAGACAGAATTCAAAATTAGTCTAGGCCGGAGCCCATTACAGTAACAGTGTATACAGTAATAGCCTAGGCTTGAGCCCTATTCAATAATAGTACAGTCTGGGCCTAAGCCCTATGCAGTGACAGTGTGAGCCTATACCCAAAACAGAATAATCACAATAGAGGTATGCAACCCAACCCAATCCAACCAGCTCACCATTCGTACCAACCAACTCACTATGTGGGGATTAAATCGACCCACCCAACTAGCTCACCAATATCGCAGCGTAGCTGCTAATAGTAACGCAGCAAAGCTACTAGTATATATATGGCTTTAAGCTTTCAGGAGCGGTATTATAATTGGCACAAAGCCATCAGTAGCTGTAATAAGTTCGGCACATAGCCATCAGCGATGGTAATATAATCGGCACACAACCTTCGATAAATATGATTGACACAGAGTCATCAATAAGTATTTTAGGCGTATAGCCACAGGTAAATACGTTTGGCACAAAGCCATGGTCAAGATGGCACAGAGCCATTTTTAGGCTAGCACAGAGCCATAATCAGATTAAGCGGCAATAAGCCGTCCATCGGTCCACAGTCGTCTCGTGTGACCCGTTCGACTTTAACAGATCAATACTGGATCCAGAGTCGTCCCATGCTACCCGTACAATCCTATCAGAACAGTACTTCCTCCATATCAATGTCCCAACCCGTTTCAATATGTCGTGTATGTCATGCTCAATCATCACACGTTTATGTAGAATGGCCATGCTCAGTAACAGTCATTTAAACATATATTAAACGCATATCAGTTTTACAACCACAGTCAAGTTTGTTAAAATGCAGCCATACAATCACAGTCAAATCAGTCAAATTCATAGTCCAAGTCAGTCATTTACCCACAAGGGCAAAACAGTCATTTTACCTTATAGGGGTAATTCGGTAATTTTACAAACTAAGGGTATTTTGGTACTTTTACAAACTGGGGTCTTAATGACCCAACAGAAGGTCCACTGTCACCTCAAGCGACTTAAGTAACCTAAACAGATATAACGGTGCAGATGGGCCTAAGCCCCATTACTTAACACAAGTGGACCCACACCCTCGTATGGCCCATTTAGCCCAAATTTAGATACGGCTATGTGACCTACATAGCCCAGTCCACTAATTATCACAAGTTGCAAATTCAATCCATGTGGGGCCCACGAGCTCATTATGCCCACACGACCCATCTAGGCCCAGCGTGGCCTAGAACTACCTAAGTCGTGTGTGCGACATGACAAGTCTATCTACATCCCACTTAATAGTGAAGTTTACACATGTGGGCCCACAGGCCCAAAATAGCCCCAACACACAAGAACGCTCGTGGCGGCCTCTATAGTCTATCGCCCATGATTTATGGGCTCGGTTGCCCCTCATGCATTCGTACGCTCGTGGGCCCCGAATGCTGAGGTTTCGGCTTTTCGACTTTTGTCGACTTCCAACAAAGAAGGGCGCAAATACACACCTGTTTATGAGAACGCGCTGAAGTCCATGATCGCCAACCTTGGCACATCCTGCATTCAGTCTTAATCCCTTTTTCCCCCTCCAACTCATCAGGTTCGCTCTATTTAAAACCAGCTTCTTGCCAATTCTCATGTTAGCTTCCCGATGTGGGATTACTTTCAACCATTAGGAAAATTCTTTTTTTTTTTTATGACCACTTGAACTGCAGAGTTCCAGTCCAACTCCACCTCCTACACAGCTCAAATAGCAAAATAAATACCCCATTGCGCATCCCAATACTTGAACCTTAGACCTCACAATTACACAACACGCCACCTTGCCACTACACCACAAGGCTCTTTGTGTGTCATATTTTATCCTCAATTAATTATAAGGCATATGTGCTAACGTCCAGATTCTTTTAAAAGAAAATCCAAAATAAATTGCGAGGACCAAGACTTGAACCCAAGCTCCCTTACAACCTTAATGACGCCACAACCACTAGACCACATGCTTTCTTGTGTCATTTATTTACCACAATAATTTAAAAGGCCTTCATCCAAGCACCCAGGGTTTTATTCACTTAAAACCAAAATTTTTGCTAAAGCCCAGGTTTGAACCCAAGATTTCTCCAACACTTCTCAAGGCCATAAACCACCAAAGCAGACATTTAATTGTGTCATTTCCTTGCACAATTAAATGCTTATATACAACCTCCTTACGGACCCACACTCAAGGCCCAATACTTCTAGGCCCAAATTCGGGGCATTACAGGGACATTCAAGACCAGCACCTGAAACATGGAATCCCTAATGACATGTCATTTGTATCTTATGAATTCCTAAGGTTCAACCGGGACTCGTTATCTGTCAATTCATCATAGCATTAATAAATTTATATTAAAACAACATAATCAACATTCAATTTAGATAACACTAAAATGATTACAGTTCATACAAACTTACCTCAATAACTAGCGTAGAAGTACAGTCGAGCAATTTCGAAACATTAACTTTTCCTCAATTTTTGTCCAATTGTGGTTTATCTTGATCTAAATAAATAATTCCATTCAATTAAGTCCTTCTACTAGTCAAGTTAATCCATAATTCATAGTTATACAAAATTATCAAATTGCCCCTAATACTTGGACTTTTCACAATTTAGTCCTTAAGATCTTAACTTGAATATAGCTTATTTTAGCCTAAACCAAACTTAACCAATGTTACTAGGGACCTTGAAACATCCCATATTTACCAAAATTTCACAATAAAACCCATAGGTTTACACCTTTAACGATTTAATCCCTAATCCCAAAATTCAACAAAAATCACTTAAAAAACATGTTTATTTTACAAAAAAAAGACAAATAATCCATCAAATAACATCAAAACCTATTCAAGCGCATTCATGGAAAGTCCCTTAATCTTTAACAATTTTCCAAATTAACCCCGGGATAACTAGATTAAGTTAAAATGAACCCAAAAACATAAAAATCATTAAAAACAGGACTTAAAATCACTTACGCATCAAAGAAATTTAGCCAAACCTAGATTCCTCTTCGATATGGTGGAAAACGGTTTTAGCTTGAAAAATTGAAAAAGATGATAGCTTGTCATCTTTTAATTTCTTAACATTTTAATTTAATTATCAATTAACCAAATTAACCTTTTAAAACCATTAAAATTTAATTAAAAACTATACATAAACATCAACTAACTCTTTAATTGGTATATTTACCATTCAAGTCCTTTATTTTAAGGTTTCATAGCCATTCGACCCCTTTAACTAATAGAACTCAACTTTTTCGCTTTTTCACTTAATTAACTGTCTAAACCTCAAAATATCTTAATGAAACTTTTATACGACCTTAATATAATCCCGTAAAAATTAAATAAATGATAAAATAATAATTTACTCATCAGAATTGTGGTCCTGAAATAACTGTTCTCGACATCACTAAAAATAGGCAGCTACAAAGGTATGGAATCTGACATGCATATGAGAATAGAAATTAAGGGCGTACTCTTTAGTGACTAAGTTGAAGTTTCAGAATGATGTGATCATATAAATATGTAACACCCCTTACCCGTATCCAACGTCGAGATACGTTTCGAGGCGTTAACGGACTTAAACATTCACAACAACACATAACATATTACCAACCATGTATGACAAACAAGCATATGCACATCACCAATATCAAACATAACGTAAATAGCTAGATTTATAAGTCAGAATCATTAGCTCACTAAAGACCAATATATTTGGCCAAATTATAATAACACATGTTATAAAACTAGGTCCCTATACATGCCATTCACTTGATAATTCTAACATATGTGTTCATACTGTCAAGGTGTTGGCTTGATAGTGTGATGCTGCCACTGACGATCTCACCCTGAGCTAACCTGACAACACTAAAAGAAATGGAAAGGAGGGGGTAAGCTTTACGCTTAGTAAGCTCGCATGAAATAATAATAAACACTTTACTAACATGCTTTCCACAGTAAAACTAACCCAATTGTACATTTACACATGTTCTGGTTAAGTTGCTTTCTTGAGTCACAGTCACTAAAACATTTATATCTAAAGTTACAGAACTCCAAATTAATATCTATAAATTTTCACAGAAACTAGACTCATATATCTTTCCACCATAAAATATTAAGAATTTTTGGTCCAGCCAATAAGTACAGTTTATTATTCAAAGTCTCCCCAGTTTCATTGTTTGACAGCTTCGACCTTTCTTCACTAAAATTTATTATCTCATAGTACGAGACTCTGATAATGTTCCCGTTTGTTTATATTAAAATTAGACTCATCAAAGATTCTAAGCATATAAATTATAACCCATAATTAATCTTATACAATTTTTAAAAAATTTTCCAAGTCAGAACAGGGCATCTCGAATTCATTCTCACACTGTCCCACAAAAATTAGAATATCACATAATATACAACTCTTTTGCTCCCCATATTTTCTTTATATGAAAAAGACTCATTAAGCTTTAATTCCATAAGTTTTTTGAAATTTAATTCAACTTACACAAGTTTTGGTAAATTTTCAAATTCACACAACTGTTGCTGTCCAACACTGTTTTACTACTAAAATTCACTCTTACATAATTTCACTTAATCCATTTTGTCTTATCGAAGTTCACTCAAATATCAAGCATATTGCTCAAAATTTTCGTAAACATATACCTGAACTTATTCATCAAATAATCATGTTCACATGTATTTTTACTTAATCGATTTTCCCGTTGAACTCTTCGGAATAATAACTGATACTCAGTTGTCTGCACATATTTTCACACTTATAGCCAAAGCTATCTGGTACGCATAGTAGCCTGCACTTAGTACTACACATACGACAAATTATCCGGTACACATAGTAGCCTGCACTTAGTACAACACACGTGACCTAACCATCTGATACACGTAGTAGCCTGCACTTAGTACTACACACGTGATCGAAGTTATCAGGTACGCATAGTAGCCTGCACTTAGTACTACACATGTGGCCTCATAATAGATCATTCGTATCGTTTCTATTCCGAAGGCTCAACCGAGAAATTCCTCACTTTCCAACATGTTACAAATTTATTCATAGTCCTTTTTCAATTTGCAATTTACGACAAATAGTCATTCTATAAGTAGTCATATTTCATATGATAACAAAATATAATAAAATAAAAAAAATCGATAAATTATTTACGTACAAACTTGTCGAAATCTCATCATGTACAACCGTGCAGCAACTCATACAACCCAGGTAATAGTAATTTAACACTCAATTCATGTAACAATAATTTGCCAATCAATTTCACATTACACAACAAGCATTACATTTTTCCATACCATACATACCATCCATCAACTTCTCTTAAACATATTAAATCATACAATTTATGCCACATCAATAGATACTTACAATTCATGCATGGTATTGCATTATTATTAACACACGAACTTACCTCGATCCAGAAACGACAATTTACCATTTTAGTCCATAACCTTGTATTTTCCCGATTCAAGCTCGAATCTCGATTTCCTTCATCTATAATATCACATTTAGCCTAATAATTAGTCACATTATTCATACGGGTCCAAAAATCATATTTTTACAAATTTGCATTTTGACCCCTAAACTTTTGCATATTTGCACGTTTTCTCCAAGGTTCGAAAATTAAACTTCATCCTATTTTCTTATATTTTATGACATGCTGATCATTTTTCCCTTCTATGGAAACATCAAATTCTCACTCTAACATGTACTTATGAACATTAGGTATTTTTACCGATTATGTCGTTTTACTCGTTTTCACGTAAACTCACTTAGCAAAAGTTGTTTAACATAATTTCAAGCTTCATATTCTACCATTAAACATCAAAATACATGAATATCATTCATGGGTAAATTTTTAAACACAAATCCTAGCTCAAAATAATGATAGAAATAGCTAGAACATGTTACCGGGACTTCAAAAATGTAAAGAACATTAAAAACGAGGCTCAGAATCACTTACAAATGAGCTTGGAAAGCTTGAAAACCCTAGACATGGTGGTTTTCATGTAATATTTGGCCATGAGGAAGAAGATGAGCAAAATTGACTTATTTTGGCATTTTTAATTCATTTAATTACCAATTTACTAAAATGCCCTTAATGAAAAACTTTTAAAAACCTATCATACCATGTCCATTTTTTTCCACAAACTTCAAAATGGTCTAATTCCATTTAAGGACCTTTGATTTAAAAACTCATAACAATTAAACACTTCTAATATGTAGAACACTTTTTACAATTTAGTCCTTTTGACCAAATTGAGTGCCCAAACATTGAAATTTTTGAACAAAATTTTCGCGAAATCATTTCGCGAAATCGTAGACCATAAAAATATAATAAAAATGAAAATTTTCCTCATCGGATTTGTGGTCCCGAAACCACTGTTCTGACTAAGCCCAAAATCAGGATGTTACATTTCTCCCCCCTTTAGGGATTTTCGTCCCCGAAAATCTTACCAGAAAAGTGGTTTTGGTTTTTCATTTGGATTCATCAATCCTATAATCGATGTCAAAGAGCTTTCACTCAGGCTAAACTTTTACTACCTGTCTCTTTAAATTTTACATACAAAAATCATAAGTGGTATTCACTTTACAATACTTTTACTGAAACTTAATCTCTACTAAAAATATCATGTACTCAAAAGTCCGATCCATAACATTATGTTACATATACATTCGCACCCGAATCATTTCGGATTCGAGTAGTAAAACTAGTCAGTTCATCTCAACTCATACTCTTTATAATTTCACACAGTCCAATTATTTGTCAATTCAACCCTCAGCTACTTTTTATTTCAAGCCTCTTCTGGCTTTCCAAAGAAATCATGATATGAAACTCGGATCTTAATCCGATTAGTGGAGATTAAAATTTCATGATATCCAAAATTCATAAAGACACGAAATTCTATGAATCTGGTGAGCAGACATTCGGGTATAACAGCATAATTTACACATCTCATAACGTTTAACAACGCTACATATAACTTTCCTCTTTCAAGGACAGGAATGATCCAGACAAGAAAATCCATATTAACATTTTCTATTTCCATTCTAATTCTAAAATGGCAAAATAATTCTAATGATTCTTGCTATACATCTTTAAAATTTCAACATTTCAAGAATTTGTACTCAAAGATAAACAATGATCACTTCAGCATTTTTTTTAATACCCAGATTATCTTCACATTATCAATATCAGATCTTCTTATTGTAAACGATTCTTCTAGAAAACATACACTTCTTAATTAGACTATTCGTCTTTATACCTGTGAAGAAATAAAATCTTATTCTCAAGTATGCACATCTCATTAAATTCTAGACATATATTCCATACAGATTGAACAATCAAGTCAACCTTATTCATCCGTAATTGATATTTCAAGAAATTCTCTCTTCTAGTCAACAGAACGATTCAACATGCATCATTCCAAATTCACTCATCATACCAATTGAATACCTTAACAAATGCATTAACATAAGTAATACTGATACCTCAACTGAATACATTAACTCTGATTAACTTTCTTGAGAAAGGAAATCCACCATACACAATTTCTCATCGATTCTCAATAGGCAGAATATAACAAAATACCAAAGAAAAATAGAACCATGCAGATCATAACCCAATCAGACTGGCAATATATTCGTCTAACGTTAAGATCAAGGAACATTTTCATAATATAAGAATTCATCAGGGATTAGATAGCCCCAATAATATTTCCAGTATAAGGTAATCTCATACAATATCTCAATAGAGACAGTCACAAACTGTTCACTATAATTACCATGCTTGAATATTTCATACTTCGAACATTATTCCTTTAACTATTTCTGTCGTCCCAAATTTCATAATATTCTCTTTACTAAGAAAACCAATTCATGAGGGAATTTCAATCAATACATTTCTCGACATCATCCCAGGATAGATCGTTTTATCAAAATTAACATTTTTCGCTAACTGCGATGTTGCGAAAATTAAACAATCTTTCGGTCAATCCGATATCTTTCTAGCTCATGTCTATACTTACCAACCCATTCTCAATCTCTAATCATACTTATAACCATTCCATCATTGAACTCTTTGGTTTCTCACCTAGAATCTCATTCAACATAAATCTCAGGAATTTCCCTTATAAAACACCACTTTAGTAAGGGAGAGGGGGTCGTAGGGCCTCTGAATCAACTCTCATATACATGTAACACAGTTTTCATCATAGCAAACCATATTTCTTACATGTCATTCATTTCGAGTAACTAACATTCATATTGATTTAATACCCACTTTCCAGTTATCTCATTTAGTCAAGTATAATTATGCATGCATTCCATGTTTTCTGGATAACTTTACTTATCTATTCATTTAATCATATAATTCATGCACATGATATCATACATGGGCCAACAAACACAAATAAGTTTATCACAATCTAAACTTTCATCTTACACATCATCATATACATATCATTACAATCATATATATCAGTCCAAGTAATTTAATACATTTACTCAAGTTATACGAGCTTACCAATCATAATCATCCCAACCAATATACATGAATAATCATCTTACCAATATTTTTGGTAAGTTACTCAAACACATGCATTTATTCAAATAAATCGATCATAGACATCATGGAATTATCTGTTAATCATAGATAAGCTCATTTCACCATGTACACATTTCATGAATCCTCATTCGTACCTTTCCAAGTTTTAGTTCGTCATGACTATACTTTACTTGAATATTTTAGCATCACATTCAGCATGGTCGGCGTAGCTCGGTTGGAGAGTACCTTTGTCTAAATAAAATGGCTCTCATACGCGTCGGGAGACATCACACTATCACGGATCGGTGGCATGTATAGCTAGACTTTTACACATGCTAGGTTAGTCCGAGAACCGACTAAACTATAGCTCTGATACCATTAAATGTAACACCCCTTACCCATATCCAACATTGGGATACGGTTCGACGTGTTAACGGACTTAAACATTCACAACAACACATAACATATTACCAACCATGTATGACAAACAAGCATATGCACATCACCAATATCAAACATAACATAAATAGCTAGATTTATAAGTCAGAATCATTAGCTCACTAAAGAACAATATATTTGGCCAAATTATTATAACACATGTTATAAAACTAGGTCCCTATACATGCCACTCACTTGATAATTCTAACATATGTGTTTATACTGTCAAGGTGTTGGCTTGATAGTGTGATGCTGCTTCCTACGATCTCCAACGCTGAGCTAACCTGACAACACTAAAAGAAATGGAAAGGAGGGGGTAAGCTTTACGCTTAGTAAGCTCGCATGAAATAATAATAAGCAATTTACTAACATGCTTTCCACAGTAAAACTAACCCAATTGTACATTTACACATGTTCTGGTTAAGCTGCTTTCTTGAGTCACAGTCACTAAATCATTTATATCTGGAGTTACGGAACTCCAAATTAAGATCTGTAAATTTTCACAGAAACTAGACTCATATATATTTCCACTATAAAATATTAATAATTTTTGGTCCAGCCAATAAGTACAGTTTATTATTCAAATTCTCCCCTGTTTTGTTGTTTGACAGCTTCGACCTTTCATCACTAAAATTTATTTATCTCATAGTACGAGACTCAGATAATGTTCTTGTTTGTTTCTATTAAAAGCATACTCATAAAATATTCTAAGAATATAAATTATAACCCATAATTAATCTTCTAAAATTTTTAAAAATTTTCCCAAGTCAGAACAGGGCATCTCGAATTCATTCTGACACCATCTCACAAAAATTAGAATATCACATAATATACAACTCTTTTCCTCCCCATTTTTTCTTTATATGAATATATACTCATTAATCTTTAATTCCATAATTTTTCTGAAATTTAATTCAACTTACACAATTTTTGGTAAATTTTCAAATTCACACAACTGCTGCTGTCCAACACTGTTTTACTACTAAAATTCACTCTTACATAATTTCACTTAATCCATTTTGTCTTATCGAAGTTCACTCAAATATCGAGCATATTGCTCAAAATTTTTTTAAACATATACCTGAACTTATTCATCATATAATCATGTTCACATGTATTTTTACTTACTTTATTTTCCCGTTGAACTCTTCGGAATAATAACTGATACTCAATTGCCTGCACATATTTTCACACTTATAGCCAAAGCTATCTGGTACGCATAGTAGCCTGCACTTAGTACTACACATGCGACAAATTATCCGGCACACGTAGTAGCCTGCACTTAGTACTACACACGTGACCTAACCATCTGATACACGTAGTAGCCTGCACTTTGTACTACACATGTGATCGAAGTTATCGGGTACGCATAGTAGCCTGCACTTAGTACTACACATGCGACCTCATAATAGATCATTCGTATCGTTTCTATTCTAAAGGCTCAACCGGGAAATTCCTCACTTTCCAACATGTTACAAATTTATTCATAGTCCTTTTTCAATTTGCAATTTACGACAAATAGTCATTCTATAGGTAGCCATATTTCATATGATAACAAAATATAATAAAATAAAAAGAATCGATAAATTATTTACGTACAAACTTGTTGAAATCTTATCAGGTACAACCGTTCAGCAACTCATACGACCTAGGTAATAGTAATTTAACACTCAATTCATGTAACAATAATTTGCCATTCAATTTCACATAACATAACAAGCATTACATTTTTCCATATCATACATACCATCCATCAACTTCTCTTAAACATATTAAATCATACCATTTATGTCATATCAATAGATACTTACAATTCATGCATGGTATTGCATTATTATTAACACACGAACTTAACTCGATCCAGAAACGGCAATTTACCATTTTAGTCCATAACCTTGTATTTTCCCGATTTAAGCCTAAATCTCGATTTCCTTCATCTATAATATCACATTTAGCCTAATAGTTAGTCACATTATTCGTACAGGTGCAAAAATCATATTTTTACAAATTTGCATTTCGACCCCTAAACTTTTGCATATTTTCACTTTTTCCCCAAGGTTCAAAAATTAAACTTCATCCTATTTTCTTATATTTTATGACATGCTGATCATTTTTCCCTTCTATGGCAACATCAAATTCTCACTCTAACATGTACTTATGAACATTAGGTATTTTTACCGGTTATGTCGTTTTACTCGTTTTCACGTAAAATCACTTAGCAAAAGCTGTTTAACACAATTTAAAGATTCATATTCTACCATTAAACATCAAAATACATGCATATCATTCATGGGTAAATTTTTAAACACAAACCCTAGTTCAAAATAATGATAAAAATAGCTAGAACATGTTACCGGGACTTTAAAAATGTAAAGAACATTAAAAACGGGGCTCGAAATCACTTACAAATGAGCTTGGAAAGCTTGAAAACCCTATACATGGTGTTTTTATTGAAATATTCGACCATGAGGAAGAAGATGAGCAAAATTGACTTATTTTGGCATTTTTAATTCATTTAATTACCAATTTACTAAAATTCCCTTAATGAAAAACTTTTAAAAACCTATCATACCATGTCCATTTTTGTCCACAAACTTCAAAATGGTCTAATTTCCATTTAAGGACCTTTGATTTAAAAAATCATAACAATTAAACACTTCTAACATGTAGAACACTTTTTTACAATTTAGTCCTTTTGACCAAATTGAGTGCCTAAACGTCCAAATTTTCGAACAAAATTTTCACAAAATCATTTCGTGAAATCGTAGACCATAAAAATATAATAAAAATGAAAACTTTTCTCATCGAATTTGTGGTCCCGAAACCACTATTCCGACTAAGCCCAAAATCAGGATGTTACAAAATAAGTTACTAGTTGAGATGTGCAAAAATGACACAAGTAAATGATGTTTTCATCACTTAGTTCTTATGAACTTGTATGGATGTGTTTTTTGTTACAGGTGAATTGATATGAGTTTGTCCTATAAGCAACGATGCCATGGCTACGCCTAAGGAGTGGAGTATTAGGTTTTTATGCATACAAAGCAAGTTGGCAGTGTGCTCAAGGACTATAATAGTCCTTAGAAATTCAATTGGGGTACTTATAATAAATTAGGGTTTCAATTTGGATATCATTGAAGTTTAATTACCTCGTGTTGTATCTGTAATTACTCAGTATTTTAGTTCGAAATGTGTAGTTAAGTAAGTTATAATTATTTGTAAATGTTAAAAGCAATTTAAGCTTGTTTCTGCAATGGTGTGATAATGCCTAAGATCCGAATCCGATTAATTGGATCGAGCTCGACGTTACAAACTTGGTTCAAATTTTTCCTTTCCTTTTTTGTGCATGTTATATATTAGGAAGATGTTGAGTTGTGGTTGGTTGACAATATAAAAGGCTTTCATCATGGAGAAGTAAAGTTCAACTGAGATAGTGACGAGCCTTATGAGCTGAGAGTGGCATGGCTTTTGAAAGAAATTGGCGGTTGTGCATCAAGGCTTACCATTTTTTATAAACAATAATGCTTGATGTGATTTAACCTTATTAATTAATGAACGTTGCGTTATGGGATTGACTAAAAATCAATCAAAACCTTTATGCATTCATGCATTTATTTTCCCATGCATACATTATCATCTATGTATTCATCCATTCAGTCTTTCATACTAAAGCATCCATCTATTAACAATGCATGTATTTTTTTACCATTACACGATTTTGATCCATAATTAATTGTTAAAATGGGATTCACCTACAATTATTACATTGGAATCAAGTGTTAATCAATATATTCATCATTGGCATAATACACAATGAGAGAGGTTGGAAAGGCTGAAGAGGAAGTTGCAAGAGTAATTGGCTAAGTCTTTAGAAGAGTCAATGGATCATATGACTCAAGTGATGGGAATTTCAAGGACTTTGACTAAATATAATCTCGTTTGAAAATTTTGACGTTTGAGCACTTAATTTAGTTAAAAGGACTAAATCATAAAAAATACAAAAGTTGAGTTCTACTTGTTAAAGGTGTCCATTGCTTTGAGATTTTAAATTAGAGGTCCCTAGTTGGTAATTAGACCATTGGATAAGTTAGTGGACAAAAATGGACATGAATAGGTAAAATTTCAAAGTTATGCATTAAGGGCATTTTGGTCATTTGGTAAATAAAAGAATAAAAAGGGAAAATCAAGTCAGAATTTGTGTCCATCTTCTTCACCTTGGCTGAATTTTACAAGGAGACCATAACTAGGGTTCCTTCAACTTTCAAGCTTGATTGTAAGTACATCCTAGCCCCGTTTTTAATGCTCTTTACATTTTTGAAGTCTCCGTAACCCGATTTGCCTATTTCTACCATTTTTTTGAAGTAAGGTTCATGTTTAAAACTTTACCCATGTGTGACATGCATGTATTTTGATGTTTTATGGAAGATATTGTATGTTTAAGGTGTGATAAACAACTTTTACTAAGTGATTTTTAGTGAAAATGCATAAAAGGACTTATTTGTAAAAGTTGTGAAAATGGGTAGCAGAAATGTGATTTGATAAAAAAATGCGGGCTGTTACGAGCATGATTTAGGTTCAGTTAGGCTTGGGTAACAAAGAAAATGGATACATTTCATTTTACGAGCCTAAGGACTAAAATGTAAATATGTCAACGTCTAGGGGAAAAATGTAATTTTTGCCATAAGTTGATTTTTGGATAGCATTGAGTAATGTGATAATTAAATAAGTTAAATTTTCTATTATAGATCAAGAAAAACTAAGTTCGGACCTTGATTGGGGGAAAAACAAGGTTATTGACGATTAAGTCCATTTCTTATTATTTTGTACTGAGGTAAGTTTGTGCGTAAATAATGGAATATTATATTATGTATTTAATGCTTAGTATCGCATAAATTATACGGTTGTTTCTATGGAAATATCCAACGAAGTTTCGATGATGAGAAAATCCCGATTGAATCTTAAGAATAGTTTAAGATACAAGTGACATGTCACTAGGAAACCATGTATTGTGTGATCTATGTGAATCCTGGTGCTGGTCCTGTACGTCCTACCGGTGGCTGGGTAGTCTGACATGTGTTGCGGATACCTGACAGTTTGTGTGAGCAGCTCATGTAGCTATATCTTGACTGACAGCTTTTGTGAGCAGGCTCGTGATTAGCTCGTATGCGAGTCCTATGTGTTATGAGATATATGGTAGCATTGGCTACATATGTGGCAGTTATGTGCAAGACTTTCCGTGTATCCGATAGTATTCCAAGTGTTCAATGGGTAATCCGAAGAGTATGTCAAAGATGAAAAAGTATGCAACTATGTTATGAGTTGGTACAAGTATGTATGTAAAACTCATAAGTATGGACTTTAGTATGAGATGAACTCTTGGTAAGAATGCTAATGAGTAAGTTAAGCCTAAGATACACGATGATAATTATGTTAACTTATATTGAATAGTTATATGATTAATGTATGATTTATGTTGCTTATTATTTGCATGCAAACTTACTAAGCTCTAAAAGCTTACTCCCTTTTTTCTTTCCATTCTTTATAGTGTCGCGAAGCTAGCTAGGAGATCGAGGAACGTCAAAGCTCGATTCACACTATCAAATGATTATTTTGAGTATACTTGTTTTCAATATTTTGAGTATGGCATGTGTAGAGACATGGTCGTTTCATTATGTGTCATATTGGTTTAGCCAAATGTGTTGGCATTGTAATGGTTAATGATTCATTTTGTATATGGCCATTGGAAGTTGGCTAATATTATTCTTATTGGTCATTGGTATGTTTATGTGATGAAGCTTATCATGAAGATGAAATTGGCATGAATGGAAAAGAAAGTATGAGATGTTTATGCATGATAGATGTTAGTATATGTAAATGATGTATTGATATCTTTTTTGTGGCTGATTTGGTTGTATGTTTGTGCTTGGATTGGTGTTTCTTGTTTTTGTGTAGGTTGGTGCAAGTAAAGGTGGCAAAATGGCCTGGTAAATAGCCTTATTTTGTCCACATGGGTAGAGACATAGCCGTGTGTCTCAGCCGTGTGAAGGACGCGACTTAAGGACATGGGCGTGTGTCCAAGGCGTGTGAAGTCTACACCTATTCTATGAAAAATTTTGAAAATTAAATTCACCACACGGCCAAGCCACATAGGCGTGTGACCCCTGTTTTGATGAAAAATTTTCTAAGTGTTGGGAAGTTTTCTAAAGTTTTTGTTTAGTCTCGAACCACTCCTAATGCATGTTTTGGGCCCTGTAGGCTCGTTTAAGGGACGATATGAATGTTTTCAAAAAATTTTAAATTTAAGTGGAAATTCATGTCTCATTTTTGAATGTTTGTGTTAGTTTAAGTTTGGTAATGCCTCATACCCTGTTCTGGTGTCGAATTCGGGTAAGGGGTGTTACATTTACCCATTAAGATTTACCCTTCCCTATGTTCAGAGGTCATAAGGAGGATATCCACAGATAGTGCCTCCTAGAAAAAGAAAAGAAAAATTTTCCCATTCTAGTGCTTTAGCTCCTATTGAGCATCATAAATAAGGGGTATTTGGTCTAAATCTAGGGAAACTGCTTTTTACCCCATTATACTTGATTCAAATGATCCTATAGAAATATAGTCGTTAAAGGGTGACACCTCCAACTCAAGTCAACTGAGACTCAAGATAAATATAAGATTCTATAGGAAAGAATTAACTCAATAGAAAATGCTAAAGCCTTTTACTAAATTAATGCCAAGGAACTCAGTTTGGTGTTGGGTTTAATAATACAGCCAAAATTCACTGTCTTAGATTTTAAGAAGTACAATGGCACGAGTCGCCCCACAACATATATCACCTTGTTTTGTCTAAACATAAACAAACATATGAGTGATGATAAGTTGTTGAGACATTTCTTCCAAAAAAACTTGACAAGATCTACAGCAATGTGACACAATCAGCTGAGTCGAAATAAGATAAAATTATGGAATGATCTTGCCAAGGCATTTCTATACCAATATAAACATGTCTCTTATATGGTCCTTTTGTTGGATTCGGTACCCTAAGTGTAGTATATTTGCTTGTATCCTTGTATTTTTTCAAACATATTGGTTTAATAAAATTATTCATAAATTATATTAATCACCTTTGTATATTGTCCTCAATGGCTTTTGCACACAAAGCAAAGTGAAAGTAAATATTGACTCATTGGTTATTTAACATTTAACTAATACTAAGCAATATTGTGTGGTCAGATCGTAATACAGAAAGACAACTTGTATTAGTAGATGAACCTAAACATGTCCTTAGTATATTTGGAAATGAGCAAACCGAATGAAAGATGAATATGTCGTCTATAAAGTACAAGATGTTTTGTCTTAAACATCGAAGCGGATGACTACTAGAAGATAAAGCCATAGATGTGACTAACTGGACTAACAATACATCGGACAAGACCCAAGTAGAATAGATCTTGAATTTGTTTATGAATTTATTCACTTGTGATGTTCATAGTGTGGCATAAATTAATATTGAGTGGATGATGGACTATGTATGTGTGACTCGTATACTTTGATGTAAGTAAAAACCTGAGTTCAAATAAACAAGGAAGTGAAAGTTGATACGTTGGGTATACAACTTTTACAGTATGTAGCATCATTCATATTCGTGGAATTCATAGCCCAAAACATGGGTAAATGATATCCTTTCATTGACATTACATGGTTGATGAAAAGTAAACGTGGTCACGGGTCGTCCATCTTTGTGATGGATGATTTGATCACTAATGGGTAGTAACTGACTTTTCCTTAAATAAGATGTAATGATTACAAGAGATAAAATAGCATCATATTTGTAACAGCCCGATTTAGACCCTATTCGGAACGGTGGTTTCGGGACCATGAATCCAAGTCAGAAAAATATTTTAAAATTATATTCTGTGATTATTATGTGTGAATTTATATTTGTGAAATTTTCGTGTTTTAATTTTGTCATTTGAGTGCCGATTTAATAAAATGGGCTTAATCACGTAAAATGTAAAAGTGACTAGATAATTGTGTAAGTGTCGAATTGTTATTGTTGTTTTAATATGGAGGCCTTAAAATGAAATTAGGTCAATTTATTATAGCATGGACGGTTGTGGACAACCATAATTAAGTTGTTATATTAATTAGTAAAGGTTAAAAATGTAAAATGTTAATTATGTTAATATAATAAAACATATACTAAAACATATCATGCATTCATTTTATTTTCCATGACCGAATAACAAAAATAAAGAAATGAAACAAATCTTTAGGTATTCGACACTTTGGAATCTTGATTCCAAGTTAGTTTTTGTTCAGTTTTTGATAATTTTTACATTTTTGAGATCGTTGCAGTGTAATGGACAAAGCCCATACTTGAATTTCTAATTTTGATGTATATTTTGAGTTATTCCATTGATGAATAATTGAGTTTTGTGATGTTAGTTGATGAATTATGAAAGATATGTTTTGGATTAATATGTTTTGTATTGGAATTTTTGATGATTTTGAGTAATTAGGACTAAATTGAAAAAATAATAAATTGAAGGACAAAAATGTGAAATAAATGAAATTTATGGACTTGTATGAATAGAAGGAACATTCAACCTAAGTATGGTGTGAGCAATTTTTTCATTTTTTGTGTTTTGTGCAATTTGGACAAAATTGTGAAAAGTGTAAAATGTCAGGGTAAAATGGTAATTTGCCCATTTATGTGTTTTTGGACTAAATTGAGTGAAATTATGTTTGAATGAGTTTAATTTGAATATGTTTAGATCAAGAACCAAAGAAATTAGATTTGGATTGGGGGAAACCAAAGTTGTCGATTAGTCGTCCCGTTCCGATTATCGTTGTCCAATGTAAGTTTATAAGCAAATAGGTGTTATTTATTTGATTAAATACGAACTATATATGCTGAAATGTATAATGTGATAGTATATATGTAAAAGCTGAATATGTATAAGCTTGGAATCTGTGTATACGAGTTCGATTTTTACAATGTCCGACAGCCTCGTACAAACCTTAGGAATAGCTAGGATACATATGTCATGACATAAGATTTCCTATATGTGATTCGTGTAAGACCACGTCTTGGATGTTGGCATCGATATGTGATCACGTGTAAGACCATGTCCGGGACATCGACATCGTATTTGATTCGTGTAAGACCCTGTCTGGGATAGTGGCATCGATATGTGATAGCATGTAAGACCACGTCTGGGATGTTGGCATTGTACGATATATGTGTGATTATCGGATTATCCTATTCAATTCTGAATGGTTAAACGGGCAATGATAAGTTGTGATTGAATGTGTAAAATGAGCTAAAGCGATCAGGTATGTAATAGCTTATTACTTATTTGAAATAAGGTAAGTTGGTTACTTGATATGTGTTCCAAATCATATATGATGTAAATGAAAAATTATATGTGTATATGAAAAGTACATTGGGCCAAAGGTTATGTATAGTGAAATCATAATGGCGATCTATGTGCAAACATATAAGAAGCCTAATGAATATAAAATATGAATATTTATGAAATGATTCATGAATATATGTATATGAGTTATGTATATTCGGTTATTTAATGGTATTATGGTTTTGAAATTTAATGTTAGTTTGATAGTAGATACATGTATATTTGGCCAAGGTAAAATTTGTATATGGAAGTATATGTTATATATGAAATTGTGAGCTTGAAAATAAATGTGATCATGATAGTACAAATTAGTTTGGTTAAGTTGAGTTGATATTAACATTGAGTTATTTATTTACTTATGACTTACTAAGCTATGATAACTTATTGTGTGTGTTTATGTTTGCTTTTGTATTATAGATTTTTGGAGACTAGTTACGAGCTCGGGGATCGTCAACAAAGTCTATCACACTATCGACTGTTTTTGGTATTTTATAAGTTTGAACTTGAACCTATGGCATGTATAGACTAGATTATATTTGGTTATGTTTGAGTTGTGTATATATTAAGCCATGCGAAAATGGCTAATATGTTATGTGAGTATATGAAACTTTAGTCAAGTTTATATGTGTTATATGCATTGGAAATGGTTGGTGATTTTGGATGTGTGTTTGGTTGATTTGGTTATGGTTTATGCATAGATAAAAGTATATGTGAACTTAGTTGATATGTTTTGTGAAGGTGTTATTATGTGATTTGGTATTAAAGAATATTCAGTTATATCAAAACATGTTGGAGTTTATTTTGATATGCATGGTATATGGTATGTTTTGTCTTTATGAATGGTTTATTGATTTGGTTCAGTAATAGAGTAAAATGATAATGATTTCTATATATATTCGAATGTGTATTATTTATTTTTATTAGGTTTGTAATGGCGATGTATATGCATATATTGTGCTTGAATGGTTGGCTAATTAAGCACGATTGATGAAGACAAATAATGAATTTGTTATATGACTGTTTTGATTTATATGTTTGGTTTGAGGTACGGTAATAAAAGATCAAAATGTTAGGTTTTATATTGAGTTAAAAAGGTGCCATATTTGAGGTTCGGCAAGTGTGCTTAAATCATGTCATTATGTGTTTATTTATATGTTAATGTTATAATTGTGGTATTGAATATTTGTCGACTAAGTTAGGCTATGAAAATTTGATTAATGAATATGGTTTTTGTGTCAGTGTCAAATGGCATATTACTTGAATGTTTTGGTCAGTTTATTTGAGTAGTTTAATTGGTTAAGTTGATGATATATTCAGCATATGCTAAGTAGAATATTATATATATGTATCCATGTTATGCAATTGTTGTAGTTAGGTACAAATGTTATAATGGTACATCTTATTTATATGAAATGAAATGATGTATGTTTGCATGTTTTAAAGTATGCGCATGTAATATGTAAGATGATAAGTTATTTTATATTTAAATTATTCGAATGACATAAATGTTAAGTATACATATATGATTGGTATATGAAATGAAATATACTTGGTTATGAGTTAAACATTCGATTTCCATGATTCCTTGGTTGTATTGATTGAATATAAATTTGGAAATTGAATGAATGATAGAATTGAAGCATGTTAGATTGGTTTTAAATTTTACTAGATGATTAGTATTGACATGATTATATTATTTAGTGTATAAATTGAAATGAATGTCTGTTCTGAGTTATATTTTGATCGGTAATGCCTCGTAACCCCATTTCGACGATGGATATGAGTTAGAGGTGTTACATTTTATTGGTATCAAAGCTACGGTTTAGTCGAATTATTATTTAATTAAATAATTAAAGTTTGAAAATGGAATTAAGTTAATTGGTAAATGTGAATCTATTGAGCATGGAACATTAAATATTTTTTAATAGATTCTTTTACAGTAAAGTTTCCATAACTTTAACAGAATTAGAATTGCATTGAAATTTTTATTTAATTGGAAAATTAATTTAAATTAATTTAATAAATAATATTTAATTTTGGAAATAGAAAAATCATGTATTGTGTTGAATTAAATTATAAAGTGTTAGGTTAAAAATTTAAGAAACACATATAATTGGGCCCAGTACAGGAGTAGCCCCAAAAGCCCCCTCCTAGTTAAACTAGAAGACTAGTTTTTTTATCAAATAAGTATTATTTGTGTTCTACTAATTCAACCAAGATTCTTCAATCTCCCTTATAAATAGATGACACTGGTAAAGCTAAAGATGCACAAGCAATACACAACTTTGAGATTTATTATTCTGTCCAAAAATAGTGAGAATTTAATTTCTAAGTATAAATTTTATTTTCTAGGAATAACAACTCTACTGGTTTCTATTGAGAGAGAGTTGATTTCCTATTGAAAGTAAGAAATTGTTTTCTATTCTATGTTTGATTCATAATTGTTGAGCCCACACTCAAATTGATTTGTGGTACGAGATCAATGGAGAATGTCGTTCGGTTGAAAGCTAGGAACGTTTAGGATCTATCTCACACAAAGCATAGGTACTTTTCGAAAAAAATTATTGCTATAAATATCACAAATAGACTCAATTTCCAAATTTTAGTTTTCCTCTATGATAAAAAAAATCACTTTTAAACTGGATTTTTTCCAGAAATTGGTATCCAAGTCAGGTTGTGCTATATTTATAGTATAAATCGATACCGAATTTTCTCTATAAGATGTGACATTCTTATAATTATAAGCATGTTTTCGATTATGTATGTGAATAAATGTATTTTAATATTTTATTATTTATATGATAAAGTAATTTTACTAAAGTTGTGATTCCTAAAAATGACAATGGTTGTAATTATTATTTTAATAATTTTTTGGGATATGTAATTAGATCGTGGAGTTTCATATCCAAGTAGGTTTTATTATTATTTTTAGAATAATTCATGTGAGTTGAAACAACATAAGTCTTATTTAACCAAGATTTTTTGCGCAACTAAGTAAACTGAGACGCATCCAGAACTGGTCAAGATGACATAAACCTGACCTAGCCAATCGGTAAAAGACCAAAAGTGGTCCGACAGTGGTCAATGGTGGTGATTTGGTAGGGTCCAGTGACTTCATTTATGATATTTAAATTGAATGCAAAATATGTTCATGAATACATGTTATAAGCATGACATATAGTTTAGGAAAAGAATGTCACATGTACTTGTCATATATTTATTAATCATTCATAATTGAAATCGGATATAAAACCCTTGCATGTTTTTTAAAACATTGAGTGGGAGAATATCCCTAAACAAGATTTACAGCCTCCATCAATGGTCTCTTGTGGTGGCATGATAATTTGTCAACCCCAAGGTAGGTATTGTTATATGGATCTTACTAAGGAGATTTCCTTAAAAGAAATAACTTTCTTCTGATACCATATAATAGTTTGTCAGCCCTAAGGTAGGTATTATCATTTGGAATTCACTAAAGAAATTTCTTTTTTATATAGGAGAACTAATCTTACGTGTTACTCGTTAAGATTGTCCCAAGATGACTCATTCGCGGTATGATAAACCGTAAATTATACATATTTTTACCTCATGTTTAATGCATTTTATAGATGATTTCTCATTAGAATTGGGGAATTCGATGCTCTTAATGCTTTAATTTCATGTTTTGTATGCAGGAGAGCACCGAGAGTCAAAAAGAGCCAAAAATGAGCCAAAAGGGGACAAAACGCACCAAATCGAGAAGATGACACAGCCTAAGCCTTGCCACACAGGCAGCTCACACGCCCGTGTCTTTCGAGGGTGTCGACCAAGGCTTTCATGATTCACACGGCCTGGCAATTGACCCACACGGTCGTATGCAATTTAACGGATCGAACATGGCCTGGCAATCACATCACACGGACGTGTCCCTGCTAAGCCCAAGTTAAGTCCAACTCGGAAAAGGCCACTTTGAAGGGTTTCTAGGCATTCCAAGGCCTATAAATAGGCACTAGAGCAGGAGAAAAAGGGAGACGGAGAAGAGGGGTAAGGAATTACCCTAAGGAAGCTGATTGATCCATCTCAGAAGTCGAATTCATCATTAAGACTGAAGATCTCACCTCAATTTCCCTTCAGGAGTTTTGGGTTTTCTTTATGTTTTGTATTCTTTATTCTTCTGAGATGTTTTCTTATTTAGGTATGAGCTAAATCCCCTAAATACCTAAGGGGAATGAAACCTAAGACGAATCTTGTTATTATTTTCTGAATCGTAAGATAAATATTTAACTTGTTCTTAATTATGTGTTCTTAATTCTTATTTTGATATCCCAGGATACTAATTCAAGACACGCTCTTATTCAGAGGAGGAATAGACCCTATCTAAGAGTACATTTGCCATAATTAAGCGGAGTTGATTGCGCGCCTAGAAATAGGGTGACAAGATTTTGGCAGATTAGGGTGAAACCTACTAAGGGGATCCATAGATCGAGTTAATGCAACCCTACAGTGTTAATTAGAGAAAAGTCTCAGTTATTCAATCTAGGGATTAGACGTTATTAGTCTTGAATAGGGATAATAACATAACTTAGGGATCTCTACGGAACAAGTTGAATGAATAAATCGTCCGATTCGGAGCTAGAATAACAAGTAAAGTCTAGGTGGATTTTTCCTTAGGTATTGTCTTAAGTCAATCGATTTTCCCAAAAGCAATTCCCCAATTCTTTTCTCTGTGCGTTCTTAGTTTAAATAATTAGTTAATTAAAAAAAACCCTTTTTATTCTTAGGCTAGATAATAAAATGATAGTTATTACTAGTACTTTTGGTTCCCTTGGGTACAATATCCCGGTCTTGCCGTTACTATACTATTGTTCGATAGGTGCGCTTGCCTTTTTGTCGTGATAATAGTTAGTCTAGGTTTGATCTTCATTATAAATATTTATTACTTGTTACGAATCACTGCGATCAAGTTTTTGGCGCCGTCGCCGGGGAACTGAAATATTAGGAACACTAAATTTTTATTACTTTAGCCATTTATTTTTCTTGCAATTTAATTTAACTTAATTATTATTATTTATTAATTTACTTTTTTCTTTCTCTTGAGAGGTTTTTATAGTTTATGACTAGAAGAAACCCGTCAGGACCCTTACTTTTTGACGAAGAAATCGATCGAACAGTTCGCAGAAATCAAAGAGAAATAAGGCGTAGTTTACGATACACAGAAAACGAACAAGAAGACAATACTCAACCTCTAACCGACGAGATGGCTGAAAACCAAGACAATCAACTGCCTCCTGCAATTGCAGCTAATCAAAATCCTGCTCCACGTACTATGTATGACTATGCTAAACCCTCTTTAACAGGAACTGAATCAAGTATAGTTAGACCTGCTATTGATGCGAATAATTTTGAATTAAAACCTAACACTATTCAGATGATATAGCAGTTTGTTCAGTTTGAGGTTTGCAGGATGAAGATCCCAACACTCACTTAGCAAATTTCCTGGAATTTTGCAATACATTCAAAATCAATGGCATTTTTGATGATGCCATCCGTCTTCGGTTATTTCCCTTCTCACTAAGAAACAAAGCTAAACAGTGGTTAAACTCGTTACCACGAGGGTCTATCACTACTTGGGAGCAAATGACCGTGAAATTTTTACTAAAATATTTCGCCGGCTAAAACGGCTAAATTATGCAATGATATCTCTTCTTTTGTGCAGATGGACTTAGAAACACTTTACGATGCATGGGAGAGATACAAGGATCTATTGAGAAGGTGCCCTCACCATGCGTTACCTCTATGGCTGCAAGTTCAAACGTTTTACAATGGTGTGAATCCCTCGAAAAGACAAATGATTGACGCAGCCGCTGGCGGAACCATCAACAATAAAACACCGGAAGATGCCTATGAATTTATAGAGGACATGTCACTGAATAACTATCAGTGGCAAGTTATGAGGACAAAATCGATGAAACAGTCGGCATTTATAACATCGATTCAGTCACCATGCTCTCTAATCAGGTAGAACTTCTCAATAAAAAGATTGATAGTTTTCTTGGTTCTACGCTAGTACATCCAGTAATGAGGTGTGACTCAAGCGGAGGAGGTGTGCATACAGAATACTAATCCTTCAATCCAACAACTGAAGAAGAACAAGTCAACTAAATGGGTAACAATAACTTTCGATCTTAAAATAACCCATACAGTAATACCTATAATGCAGGTTGGAGGAACCACCCAAATTTTTCCTAGGGAGGTCAAAGGAATCAAAAGCCACAAAATCCTCAGGGTTTTCAACAATCACCTTATCAACAAGAGAAGAAGTAGAACCTTGAAGAGATGCTTTCAAAATTCATCTCGGTGTCAGAAACTCGTTTCCAAAATACCGAGATAGCACTTAAGAATCAACAAGCATTGATCTCAGGACTCGAAACTCAGATAGGTCAGTTACCCAAACTAATCTCTGAGCGACCACAAGGTAGCTTACCAAGTAATACGGAACCTAATCTGAGGAACACCTCAATGCAATTAGTGCCCAAGATAAAGAAGGATTCATTGCACTTGAGCCAGAATTCAGCAAGACAACGCGATGAACAAAGGTCGAGAAGAGGTAAACGATGATGATCCTAAACAGGTAAGTACAGATTATGAACCTCGTGTGCCATATCCTAAAGCGATGATGAAAGACAGAACAGAAGAACAATTTAGTAAGTTTGTCAAACTCTTAAAGAAATTACATATTAACTTACCCTTTATTGAAGTTCTTTCGTAGATGCCCAACTCAGCAAAATTCTTAAAGGAACTTTTGGCTAATAAAAGGAAATTAGACGTTACATCGCATGTGGAACTCAATGCAGTTTGCTCAGCTATTCTGAAGAATAAGCTACCTAACAAATTGAAAGATCCAGGGAGTTTTACAATTCCTTGCTTAATTGGTAGTTTATCTGTGAATAGTGCTTTAGCTGATCTAGGGGCAAGTATAAATGTTATGCCGTATAAAATGTTTAAACGACTAGGTCTCGGTAAACCCAAACAGATTAGGATGAGCATACAATTGGCTGACAAAATAGTTAGATTTCCCAAGGGTATTATTGAAGACGTTCTCGTTAAGATTGATAAATTTATATACCTAGTAGATTTTGTCATCTTAGATATGGATGAGGATAACGAGGTACCTTTAATTTTAGGACGACCCTTTTTAGCAACTGCCAGAACCATTATTAATGTAGGCACATGAGAGCTAACACTTCGTGCAGGAGACGACGCAGTAACACTCCAAGCACGCTATTCAATCAAAACTTCTAAGACTTAAGATAACGCAATGAAACTTGTCGATGATAAAACTAATATTCAATCATTCTTGCAGGAACCTCCTCGGACCAAGACAATGGAGGCAGTGCACTATTATCAAGTAGAGAACAAAGACGTCCATAAAAAATGAAGACTACGGATAGAGAAGCTAGATGAATGGCGAGAACACAAACCGAGAACGTATGATAAACCAAAATTGCACAAAAACAAGCCCGATACCTCTCCTAATCAACTTAAGGTTGGCGATACAGTCTTACTAGATGCCGTTGATCCTCACATTGTCACTACCACACCAAATGAGGAAATCCCTCTTACGGTACTCAGTATTTTCCCATTCGGAACGGTTGAGGTGAGTCATCCCAAGTTCGGCACTTTTAAGGTAAACAACACCCGATTTAAACCTTATTTTAAAATTGACAACAAGAATGAGGAGTATGAACTCCTCAAACCACCATGATCATTCAACGAAGAGGTAAGTCGAGCTTAGACTATAAATAAGTGCTTCTCGGGAGGCAACCCGAGCACTAACATTATTAATTTCTTTAAATTCAGATATTTAACTCCTAACCTACTAATAGAAATTTTGAATACAAGTGTTTCCACAAAGACACGGCCAATCACACGGGCGTGCTTAAGGCCGTGTGAAAACAGGGCAAAAGATTTCCCCAACACGGACTAAGATAAAATGCTACGGCCGTGCGACATGGCCGTGGTCGAGCCTGCCAAAATAACACGGGCGTGCGACACGCCCGTGTGGAGGAACCATGGACGAACCTAATAAAATAGCACGGGCGTGCGACACGCCGGTGTCGAACACCCGTGGTCGAACCTGTCAAATTTTCACGGGCATGGGGCAAAACACACGGGTGTGGGAGAACAAAACGAAGCTAGACACGGTCGTGCGACACGACCGTGGGAACCAACACGCCCATGCACACGGGCGTGTGTCAAATTTCAGAAGCGCCAAAATAGGAAAAACGCGAAACACACAGGCTAAAATTGGGGCACACAGGCGTGTCACATGGCCCTGTGTCCCAAGATCTATAAATAGGTTACACTATTCATTGTCTTCTCCATTCAAAAAACCCTAACCCTAGCCGCTGCAACTCCATATGGCCCCCTGCCACGCCAGTGCGCCGCCGTCAATTTCATTTTTAAAGCTCAATCCCTCTCCCTTAGCATTTGTTTACTCCTTTCACTTCTATTTTACTCATTATTAATGCTTATTATTACAATAATCCCCATTACTTTTGAACTAGTTTTCATTTTTGTTCCTTATTTTTTTAGTTTGCATTTATAGGTTCTGTATTATACATTTCAAATTAAATCTAGTTGTTTGACACACCTCATATCCATGACATTACTATGTTTATTTTCATGCTATTATCATGCTAATGTCTATCATTTAAATTGCATTCCTAGGTTAGTTACCATACAGTTTATGTTAAATTGAGACGAGGAAAACCTTATACCCATTACATTTCTATTCTCATTCTCACAATTATTGTGGTTGAGTTTGCTTCATATTAGTAGTTTTGGTTGAAATAGTTTACTTCGCCTTCGAATATGTTTGCCTATTATTATTCTTTATATCACAGGCCTTCAATGCCATCTTTAAGAGGAAAGAAAACTGTCGTACCAACCTCGAAGAAGAGGAAGGGAGCGTCATCCTCCGCGGGTACAACCGCGAAAATTTGTCACCCTTTCCTACAGTTTCCACAAGGGCCCCAAGAAGAGCTCTTCCAAATACTTCGGGTCTGACCTTTAGCAATAGGCCGCTGCATCGACTGGGCTGCCATAGAACAAGTCCAGATGGCTGATGCGATTCGGGCTCTCTTAACCACCGACCTCATAGGAGCTGTTCTTTGGGATTATCGAGCAGACATACCTCGAGCTCACAATGGAACTTTGCTCAACGTTCCATCTCCAGACCATAATGACAAGATACGATGATCCCAACACGGTCCAGTTTTTCCTAGGCAGATTAATTCACCAGCTAAGCATCCCAGAATTTGGTGCTGCACTAGGCCTATATACGGAGGAGTTTAGGAAGGAAAATGAACTACATGCTCTTAGTCGCCACATATATTTCTATCCCTCGAAGTACTGGCACACTTTGGCCCTTAGCATGGCCTTGTACAATCCTAGCCACTCCAAGGCATTAGTTCTCCCACCATCCTTGAGGTACTTAGACGCTATTTTAGCTCACACGATTACAGGGTGGCGAGAGAGCGTTGGCGTCGTCAACACCCACGACGTCTACTTCTTATGGTGCATGTCGCAAGGGCACGTCATCGACCTTGCCTATTTCATAGTCCTACCAATTCAGCAACAGACGGAGCGACATCGAAAGGGGGTCATCTCCATTGGCCCCTACGTGACTCGGCTGGCACGACACTTCGAGCTCCTCAACACCGCAGCTCAAGAATTATCCCTCACCCTCATCGGCCAAATGTCTCCACAAGGCATCTCGAGCATGCTTAGTATGAGGATGATCGAGAGGCACCGAAGATCCTACCCTTCCTAGTATCGTCTCACCCAATCTACCGAGAAGAAGGCTTACTAGGACATTCCGATGATGTCCCCCCACAGCATGAGGACCCACCGACTCAGTTACCACCACCTTCTCGTCTAGTTCATGCGGCGCCTTCATATGCTGACATCTCTGAACACCTCACCCGATTCGAGCAGCAGTGTTTTCAACGATTTGACAACATTGATGCTACTCTACACCAGATTTCTCAGCACCTCCACATCTCATCGCCAGCCCCACCTCGAGAACCATCTAGCGATGAAGATGTTTAAAAATACTTATTTATTTTATGTTTTAAATTTTTATTGAAAATACTTTTTATCTTTATTAGAATTTAGAAAGTTTATTTTTATTTTTTATTTTTATTATTAATTTCGGTTATTTCTTTTTGAGTAATTATTCTTCCTAATATCCTCTAAAAAGTTCTTGATTTTATCACAGTTATATAGAGCTTTTAAGCTCATCATCACATAGGAACTAAAACTACCACCGGAAAAGGTTCCCCATGACTACGATGTCCTGCTCAACCACGACCATAGCCACCACTAGATATAATATTCTTGTGGCGCAGGATTTATGGACTAGTGAACCTCTACGACCATCGGAGTATCGTCCTCCATTCTTGAACCGATCACTCTCCAAAACTCTAGTTCGAGGAATTCATCATACAGGAAGTGTCACTTCTCTCCCTATCTTATTTTTATTCTCTAATATCTATCTTTGTACATTGAGGGCAATGTACATCTTAAGTGTGGGGGATGTTTATTAATGATTGTCTTGTTCTCTTGAAAAAGTTCTCATATCATAATTAGGATAAATTTTAATTGACTTATGATTTTGATTGATATATCTTGAATTAAAACATAGGGATTTATGCACTGGTTATTTAAACTTTCAGATATTAGAGGATCAAGCATGATAAGTTAATTTTTAAGAAATTAAAATTATAGGTTGTTTCCCCAAGTCTAGGTATTACTTTGAATTAGAATTCACGAGTCTAAACATCAAAAAGCCATAATTTTTGTGAGATTTTTGAGTCTTTTGAGCATCTATTCATCCTTTCATGCTCACTTTTATTATTGCTTTGAGTGCGTCAGTATTGAACTGTTATTCTAGAACTTGCTTGATTATGCATGTCGAGACCACACCGTTTGATTTGATATGTCAAAATGATTAAGGCACTTAGGATTAACCCACTTATGCCATGAAAAGCCTACCTCCACGATTAACCCCTAGTAAACCCCCTTGAACCTAACCAGTCATTCCTTATATTACCCTTAATATTAACCATTAACCCATTGTTGTTGAAATCCCCTAAATTAATTTGATCCCTATTTTTGTTGAAATCTGAGTTGGAAAAGTTGCTTAGCTATGTTTTTCTTCTTTATCTAACTTGTTCTTAAAAAAAAACTATGTATACATATTAGTAATTCCATATTCTGAGAAGAAGCTCTGTTGTACGCAAGTGAAGGTTAACTCTTTTTCTAGTTAGGCAATTTTTCAATTCAATCTCGATTCTAACCCTTTCTTTTAGCTTGTGACCACAACCCTAACCAAACCTTATTACAACCCTCTAAAGACCTTTCGATTGATGTATCATCTTAAATTATAGTGGTGGAGATTTGATTTTCATGCAACCTTATGGTAGTGAATTTTCATTATTGACTATTGAGTGCTTCATTTATTATCCTTAAACAACTCGAGTGATTTGTGTGAATCTGTAGTGAGGATGTGAAACTCTGTGATATTCTGAATCAAAGGTAATTACTTGATGAAGGGAGACACCCATGTTTGCATGAATAAAATACTCAACTTGGAATGTTTGAAACTTTTATGTTCTTTTAGTTAAACTCTCAATGTATGATTACCTAAGGAATATTTTGAGATATTATCGATAAGAATTATAAGTTGAGAAGAATTTATCTTGATTATGAGTTGAGAATTTTGCTTAAGGACAAGCAAATGGTTAAGTGTGGGGGTATTTGATAAACCGTAAATTATACATATTTTTACCCCATGTTTAATGCATTTTATAGATGATTTCTCATTAGAATTGGGGAATTCGATGCTCCTAATGCTTTAATTTCATGTTTTGTACTCAGGAGAGCACCGAGAGTTAAAAGGAGCCAAAAACGAGTCAAAAAGGCACAAAACAGACCAAATCGAGAAGATGACACGGCCTAAGCCTTGCCACACGGGCAGCTCACACGCCCAGGTCTTTCGAGGGTGTCGACCAAGGCTTTCACGATTCACACAGCCTGGCCATTGACCCACACGGTCGTGTGCAATTTAACGGATCGAACACGGCCTGGCAATCACGTCATACGGCCGTGTCACATGGGCATGTCCATGCTAAGCCCAAGTTAAGTCCAATTCAGAAAAGGCCACTTTGGAGGGTTTCCAAGCATTCCAAGGCCTATAAATACGCACTAGAGGAGGAGAAAAAGGGAGACGGAGAAGAAGGGTAAGGAATTACCCTAAGCCGATTGATCCATCTCAGAAGTCGGATTCATCATCAAGACTGAAGATCTCTCCTCAATTTTCCTTCAAGAGTTTTGGGTTTTCTTTATGTATTGTATTCTTTATTCTTCTAAGATGTTTTTTTATTTAGTTATGAACTAAATCCCCTAAATACCTAAGGGGAATGAAACCTAAGACGAATCTTGCTATTATTTTCTGAATCGTATAATAAATATTTAACTTGTTCTTAATTATGTGTTCTTAATTTTTGTTTTGATATCCCAGGATATTAATTCAAGACAAGCTCTTATTCAGAGGAGGAATAGACCCTGTCTAAGAGTACATTTTCCATAATTAAACGGATTTGATTGCATGCCTAGAAATAGGGTGACAAGATTTTATCGGATTAGAGTGAAACCTAATAAGGGGATCAATAGATCGAGTTCATGCAACCCTAGAGTGTTAATTAGAGAAAAGTCTCAGTTATTCAATCTAGGGATTAGATGTTATTAGTCTTGAATAGGGATAATAACATAACTTAGGGATCTCTACGGAACAAGTTGGATGAATAAATCGTCCGATTCGGAGCCAGAATAACAAGTAAAGTCTAGGTGGATTTTTCCTTAGTTATTGTTTCAAGTCAATCGATTTTCCCAAAAGCAATTCCCCAATTCTTTTCTCTGTGCGTTCTTAGTTTAAATAATTAGTTAATTAAAACAAACCCCTTTTATTCTTAGGCTAGATAATAAAAAGATAGTTATTACTAGTACTTTTGGTTCCCTTGGGTACGATATCCCGGTCTTGCCGTTACTATACTATTGTTCGATAGGTGCACTTGCCTTTTCGTCGTGATAATAGTTAGTCTAGGTTTGATCTTCATTATAAATATTTATTACTTGTTACGAATCACTGCGATCGCGGTACATGAAATGATAGATGTTGAGTTGATGGTTATACACTCAAGATCATCCTAGTTAAGTAACTTCTCAATAAGTTATGCTTAAGTTAGACTGATGGTCAAATGTGAAATGATTATTGAATACCTAAAGAATTAGGTTCACATATTAATTGGATGGAAATTCATATTCTTACTAGTTGATTAAGATTGCCACAAGGTGACTTAATTCAATAGGTGTAGGAATTATCGTTGCAATAACTTACAAATGTTTTCAAGGTTTAATGTAAGATGCATGTATCATCTTAATACATATCATATGTTGCAAAAGGTTTTCTTAATATTTGTTTAATAAAAAAATATTGATGAATGAATATTTTATTTTTTTAAATCAAAAAATGGCACTTACTCATTCGCTAAATATATTTGCTGAGAATAAGCTAAACATGAATAACTATAAGGAGTAGAAAAGGAACCTTATGATTGTCCTAAATTGTGAGAAACTCAAAATGGTTCTTGATAATGGATACCCACTAGCATCTCAAGCTAAGGCTAGAAAATGTTGGGAGAAATCTAATGAGACAGCTCATTGTTATATGTTGGCAAGACTAGCACACTTTATAAGAAATAGGAGAGTTCTAAACTACCAAAGCAATTTTAAAAAAATTAGAGGACATGTTTGGAGGCCAAGCTTACTTAGCTCAACAATAGGTTATAACTAGTTTGATGAAAACCCAACAAAAACCCAACACTCCGGTCAAATACCATATGGTTACTCTTATGGGTTACCTTGTTGAGGTGACAGATAATGAGGCTAATAGATATGGTGTTCAAAAGCTTGTCTAAGGATTTTGCAGGCTTTAGGGTCGTATATAACCTTGGAAACAAGAATCTGGCACTTACAAAACTTATGAAGGACTTACAATCCAATGACTTGATGCTAAATGGCAGTCAATTGGTCCAAAAAATAAAAGAAAACTTAGTGATTGCTTATTCTTATAAAGGGAAAGGAAAGCGTGCTAAAAGAAACATGGCTAAGTCATCTCGGCTATCTAAAGTGGAAAGGAAATAGACCAAAAAGCCTAAAGACATATCTAAGTCTAAGTGTTTCTTCTACAACAAGAAAGGGTATTTTAAGGCCAACTACAAAGAGTTAAAGGATTACCTAGCCACTTAAGGAAAAGGTTTGGAACTCTTTAAAATAAAAATTTGCTTAGTGGAAGATTTAATAGACCACTAGGTCATTGATTCTAGATCTACTAACCATAGGTGTGTTTCTTTACAAGGGTTTGAGTAAATGAAAGATCTTAAAGATAATAGTCTATTGTTACGAACTGGAAATGGAACAAGTGTGGCCCACATGGTCTCACACACACCCGTATAGCCCACACAACCCAACTAGCTTAGACTGTGTGGCTTACACAGTTTAGCACACAATCGTGTGTCACACATAACCTACCACACGGCTTAGCACCCAGCCGTGTGGCGTCAACAGTTTCAGATTTTGACTTTTTGTTAACTATTTTCTCAGGTTTCGTTACACATCTAATCCGATTTTGATATGAATGCAACTATGAGACTTTCGGAACCTAAAAATGATATTTAACTTGTTCAATCAGTAATTATCTTCTCAAAATTAAACCTTTTCTCAAGCAAAAAGTCCAAACATTACACCTAAACTCACCAATTAACTTCAGACTTAGCATCAATTACTTACCAGAAACGAAAAAATAACTTCCACAGAAATTTAACTCATCGGAAGATCGTTAGTCCCAAAATCTTCACCTAAATCCAAAAGATTTCTCAATTAAAACAACCCCGATCACATAAAACAACAAAAAATACTTGTTCCCAACTTCAAAACCTTCCACTGACCACAAACTAATGAGAACATTAATTAAATGAATACTTGGTATAGAAGGAAAATTCAAAAAGCACTTACACGATAAGACGATAGCAAAAATCACACCCCAATACAGATTGAATTTGGAGAAACAAAGAGTAAAAGATGAGTTCTTGACAAAATAGGAACCAACAAGGGAGAAAGAAAATATATTATGGCCGAACAAAGAAAGAAGAAAAAAAAAAGGTAGAAAAAGGGGAATAGGGAGAATGTGAGATACGTGAAAAAGAAAAGAGATTCTTGGAGAAAATAAAATAAAATAAATAAAATAATAGTTAGATATATTTTTTTAACACAACACAATCTTAACAATATCAAAATTCTGATATCTTATTTGATTTCCCCACATACATAATTCAATTAAATCACAACCACTACATGGTTGGCTCAAACAGAAATAGCAAAAATTTTGCCACTTTGCTCATGTAGAGATTTGAACACAAGACCACAGGGTAAGCTGACACCTTACTTTAAAACCAACATGCTCATTCTGTCACAACTTGATCAAAAACAATACTTAAGCCAAACAAATAGAGATAAGAGAAGGAACAAAAATAATTGAATTTTTCCCAAAAGAGATATTTGAACCCATGACCTCAAACACACAATCAAAGCCCTTAACCACAGAAGTAAATACTTATTAATGATGAAATTTAACAAATCAGATATACCAATTTTTGGGGCATTACAAGTCTATCATTGTGAACCGGAAACGGTACAAGTGTGGAAGTTGAAGCAGTGGGAGATGTACATCTTTATTTTGATAATTTTAGGAAGATTATTTTGAAAGACATTTTCTATGTCCCAAGTTTCAAAAGAAACTTAATTTCTATTGTATGCTTATCTAAAGACTGCTTGACTGTGACATTTTAATAATAGTGTTGCAATATTTAGAAATCATACTATTATCTGTAATGGATGGATGAATAATAATCTCTATTTTATCAAACCAAAGATGTACAGACTGCTTGAAATTGAATTATTGAATAAAAGACTTAAAACTTCTCATTAATGGGGCATGCCTTTGCATCTGAAACTTGGTCATATTAACTAAGAAAGAATTACTAGACCTGCAAAAGATGTCACCATAAGTTCACATAATGAAGTTTATCTTCCACAATGTGGATCTAGCTTGGAAGGTGATCGTGCCTTGGTGTGTGTGCATCGAGGTAGAAGAAAATTTCAAATAGATATAGAAATATGATATACTACAAGTTTAACAGACCTAGTTGTAATATTTGTAAAGATATACAATGGAATACCTTGACAAGGGTACTGAACTCTAAGCACCTATGATGAATTTTTGCCTTACCTAAGCTGAAATTGATACCTACACCATGGGTAACAACCCTAGGTGCAGGGGACCAAAATTTTGAGTTCTTAACACCTAAAATTCATTCTGAAACACCTTTAAACAAAACAGTAGAGTAGTATGCTTCAAGGGTAAACATGAACAGTATGCTTCAAGGGTAAACATGTACAGTAAAACTCTTCCTGCTCAACATTTAACCTTTAACCAAAAAAAGATTTCATTAAACAAGACTGACATAATAAGGCAATTATAAAACAATTCAAAATAGTTTCAAGTAAAAGTACTAGGAAAACCCCTATACTTAGGGGCAGGTTGCATTTCGACCTCTCTACTGAAAAAATGGACAAATTAGCCCTTGCACATTTCGAAACATGCAAATTAGCTCCTCTATTAAATTTTATCTGTTAAATGATTTTGTGGAACATTAAATTTATGCTGAAAATTACTTTTAATAGGCAAACTATAAAAAATAGTCACCCAACTATCCCTTTCATTTTATTTTGGTCACCCAACTATTATTTTTTTCAATTTAGACATTAAACTTTTCAAAATTAAATATTTTAGTCAATCTGACCTAATATGAGCTTTTTTTTATTGGAGTAGTAACAAGATTAGCCCTATACTATTTACACATTCTATCAAATTGATCCTAAATATAAAAAAATTCAACAAATTTATCTCTCAATGTTTACAATTTTTTTCATTTTAGTTTTAATTCTAAAAAAAATCAATAAATTTAGCCCTCAACATTTACTAATATTGTCAATTTAGTCCTAACTCTAAAAATCCTATATATATTTAAAAAAATCATTTTTAACCTTTTATAACCCATCGACGAACCTATGTAAGATATTAAATAAGAAAAAGAGTATCGTCTTTCAAGTCATTTGCAAAAGAACTCTAAAAGGTTGGGATAAAACACAAAAAAATTTAAGATCCAAAAGAAGATAAAAGCATTAAAAACATTATATGGCTAGGTAATAATGTAACCAATTATTTCAAATAGGTTCCAAATCAATTGGCTCGATCCAGTGTGAAACCTAAATAATAGTAAAAGAAATTGCTACAAGTGACTTAAAAAAGGGTACTCTTTTTCTTATTTTAATATCTCACATAGGTAAGCCAATGGGTTATAAAAGATTAAAAATGATTTTTTTATATTTTTAATTTTTTTAGAATTACGACTAAATTGAAAAATTTTGTAACTGTTGAGGGCCAAATTTATTAAATTTTTAGAATAGAATTAAAATTGAATTTTTTTGTAAACATTGAGGGCTAATTTTTTATATTTAGGATCAAATTGATAGAATGTGTAAACATTGGAGATCTAATTTTGTTACTAGACCAATAAAAAAAGCCTCCATCAGCTCAAAGTGATTAAATACTTAATTTCAAAAAATTTAGTGACTAAATAAAAAAATTAATAATAGAGTGACCAAAATAGAATGAAAGGCGTAGTTGGGTGACATTTTTATAGTTTACCCATAAAAAATTTAGTATGAGTACATTTTTATAGTTTACCCATAAAAAAATTTAGTATGAGTTTACCATTCCACATCATCTTTTAATAGATAAATTTTAACGGAGGTACTAATTTCCACAATTCAAAATGTATAAGAACTAATTTATCCATTTTTTCAATAGATGGACTAAAATGCAATCCACCCTTAAAAACAGGGACTTAATAAATCAAGTTAATCTACGCGAAAAAAAAACAATAATGCGTTAAACATAAAACTTAGTAAGGTAAATCAGAATACATACCTTGATTTACTCACAACTAGCCATTGAGTAAAAATTCTACATGTCATCAGGTATAGCATCACAAAAATAAGATTAGAATTCATCATATAATGAATTTAGATAATTTTCTTGCATAATTGACATGTTTATAAAAAATTACCTTGTATGCACAAGTATGCATAATATAAAATTTAAACACTTTTAAGAATAATTTATTCAATTTCAACCTAACTTTGTTCATAAAGTAATGAATCCTAACCCTTGGCAAAATAAAAGCCAAACCGAACACCTTAAATATTTTTTTAAGAGCGCATCCATCCAAACACTTAGATTTAGATCCATAATGCACCTTAAAGCTTTGTCACAAGGCAAATAAACATAATCTTCTAAATCAAGCGCACATCTAATCTCTCATTGACATGTCAACTGTATCCTCACCATTTGACTAAGTTATAAAGACATTATTATAAATCACATTTCAATAATCAAATGTATGTTTATAGTACAATGGTAATTCACATTTCACATTACATGATATACTAAATTTAGTGACAACATTTATTTCCATCAATAAGGTGGCCACTCCGAGAGACATCATCCTTAAATAAACATGAACTATTCAACATCATTATACTGTAAATTTCATATTTCCCACCATGATGAAAGAACCAATGTTATGCTAGCAAACTCTACTACTAAACCTTCATTTAAACAACCATTTTTGGTCATGCCTTTTATTGGCTTAATATCACACCTTTTATATTAAACTATAATTATCTATCTATAAATATCTACATAATTAACAAAGAAAATGTTAAGACATGAACTTAGCTCAAAATAAATCAAAATGACTGGAAAATCCACTTCTCTACTTCAATCTACAAACTTGTCTATGCGTTTTAGTGATTTACAAGTTTTTCTTATGAGAATCATTCTAAGACTTTTCTCTATTTTTTTCGTTTTCACTACAGCAAAACAGGTTTTTCACGGCATTTTTAGCGGCGTTTGAAGTAAAAACGCCGCAAACAGTAAAGTAGGACGTCGTCGTTTAACGTTGACCTTTAGTGCTATTAGCGGCGTTTTGCCAAAAGCGCCGCTAATGCTCATATCTATAGTGGCGCTTTATGAACAACGCCGCTAATGCTCAGATATATGGCGGCGCTTTTTTAAAAACGCCGCTAATGCTCAGATCTATGGCAACGCATTTTTAAAAACACCGCTAATGCTTAGATCTATAGCGGCGCTTATTGAAAAACGCCGCTAATGCTCAGATCTATAGCGGCGCTTATTGAAAAACGCCGCTAATGCTCAAATCTATAGCAGCGCTTTTTTGAAAAACGCCGCTAATGCTTAGATCTGTAGCGGCGCTTTTTGAAAAACACCGCTATTGCTCTATTTATAGCGGCGTTTTTTCAAAAAGTGCCACAAAAACATTTTATTGGTTTTTTATATTAATTAAATTATTTTTAATTGAATATTTAACTTCTTCGAGAAAAAATAATGACACGTAGAAAAATTTTGAAAATAAAAACATATAAAAATATATGTTAAAAATGAAAAAATTAAAATACTATCATTTAAAATAATTTTAAAGCTTTTTTGTTATATGACTGATTGTTTGTCAATTTATATATTAAATAAATTATTCTATAATCATAAAAAGGATAATATTAATTTGAAAATATTGAATTACTTATCATTATAGTTTAAGGTTTATGGTTTAGGTATATAGTTTAGGGTTTATAGTTTATGATGAGTTAATATTTTAAGGTTTATGAATTATGGGTTTAGGGTTTAAGGTTTAGGGGTTTATGGTTTATGAGTTAATATCTCAAGGTTTATGGACTATGGGTTATGGACTTCGGGATTATGATTTATGGTTCAAGGGTTAAGGTTTAGAGATTTAGGGGTTAAAGGTTAAAGGTCTAGGAGTTAAGGGTCAAGGGTTAAGGGTTAAGGGTACATGGTTTAGGGTTTAAAGTTTAGGGGTTAAGGGTCTAAGGGCTATGAGTTGGGGGTTATGGGTTTAGGGGTTTAGGGGTTAAGGCATTAAGGAGACATGGGTTATGGGTTTAGGGTTTAGGATAATTAATGTTAAAAAAATTAATTAAAATTTGAAATAATATTATTTAAAATAATTTTACAGTTTTTTTGGGTATATGACTGCTTTTTTTAATTTATATATATTAAATAATTTCAAATTTTAAAGATTTCAAATTTTCAATAATTTTGAAGATTACAAATTTTATCTAATTCTTTTAACTATTAGTTAAATTTTAAAAAATTATTTACTTAAATAAAAAAATTAAAATACTATTATTTAAAATAATTTTAAAGTTTTTTGGGTAAATAAGTGATTTTTTAATTTATATTGTTTTTAAATTATATATTAAATAATTTTAAATTTTAAAGGAATTAGCGGCGTAAGGTATACAATAGCGGCGCTTTTTATAAAAACGCCGCAAAAGAGCATATGTTTTAAACAAAACGACGCCGTTTTGTAGGATTTATTAGTGGCGTTTTTTGTGAAGCGTCGCAATAGGTTTGGAGTTAGCGGCGCTTGTGTATAAACGCCGCTACTATTATTTTGTTCAGTTCAAATCGTCGTCGTTTTGTTAGTTTATTAGTGGCGTTTATTTGAAATGCCGCAATAGCTTACCCTTTTAGCGGCGCTATTGCAAAAACGCCGCAAACGTTAAATTATGTTTGTCAAAACATTGTCGTTTTGTTGTCTTCATTTTTACACACGATAACACATAGAAATTTTGTCAAAGTCTCCCCAGTTCCCCTCTTTTCCTTAGTCCGAAATCCCTAAAGAATTATCACTTGTTTTTCCCCAATTTGACATCCGAAAAAAGCCCCTTCTTCCCCAGTTTGAAATCTCTAAAATTTACCTGTAAGTTCTTCTCTGCTCATTTCTGCTCATCTGCTCATCTCTAAAATTCCCCAATTCGACATTCGAAAAGAACCCCTTTTGCCTTTTTCGTTTACACCTGTAAGTTCTTCTCTGCTCCTCTCCTCGATAATTTTTGGGTTCAAAGGAAGTTTTTCCCCAATTTGACATCCGAAAAAAACCCTTTCTTCCCCAGTTTGAAATCTCTAAAATTCACCTGTAAGTTCTTCTCTTCTCATCTGCTCATCTCTAAAATTCCCCAATTCGACATCTGAAAAAAACCACTTTTTCCTTTTTCGTTTACACCTGTAAGTTCTTCTCTGCTCATCTCCTCGATAATTTTTGGGTTCAAAGGAAAAGCATATTTCTTTTCTGCTTCAGATTTCAATTTGACTGGTTATTTTCGTTATTTGCTATGTTATATTCTAAGTTCATTCAAGTTTCTTATCTGGGTTTGTGTTGCTTGATTCAGTTTTGTACTGAGTGGAGCTGTATTTTATTTTAATTAAAATGGCAGGCAAAAACTTTATACATGGAAGAGAAATGTCAACATTAGCAGCTGGTTGTAAATGCCTGTCAGGTACCTCCCAAACGTTTGCACATGAATCTACTCTCACGTCCATTTCTATCCAACTGCTTGAAAATCCACATCATTTCCCATCATAAATATATGTAGCTGCATGTGCATACATGAATATATTTTGATATGATATTCTTTCTTGTTTAATAGTCACATTAAATTTTAATTAAATTCAAAATTAAGTTAAATTGAATTCTTAAATAAGACTCAAAATTTTTCTAATATTTTTTTCTTTATTTATAATATTCCAACTTAATTTAATTGATTTATGTGATGTTTGCGACTTATTTAAATACATGAAATAGTTGTGGTGATAAGAGAAGTAAGTAGGATGCCCCACTCAACAAAGCTACAAATGGAAGAGGAAATGTTATGATTGTGTGAAATATATGGTAGAAGTGGCCTGAAATTCTTGTGCACACACGAGGGGGCTATAACTAAAACTAGTACTCATGTCAAATCATTAATATCTAATAGGAAATAACAGCAAAATATAGGAGAAAGTTGGGGGTTGGTAATGGAGTGGGGAGGATTGCTTAAACATAATTTCGATATATATTACTTTTTTATTATTATTATAGGTATGATATAAATATACATATGATCAGCATATCTATGACTTCAGTTCATATATATTATTGGAAAAATTAGCAAAGATATATAGATATATTAATCAGGTAATGGAAGGCTTTTCTTAGGGGGGTGGGAGGCTTTGTTGTTTTTGGTGCTTGCTCAAGAAGAAAGGAATTTGGAGGTTGGTGTTTTCCATCAGTAGGATTGACAGTAAGTAAAACAAAGTAGATGTCAAAAAGTGTTTTAGAGAGAAGATTATAAAATCTCAAAAGAAATTTAAAAATAAAAAAATCACAAACGATTCATGTATTTATATTGTATCCATATTTAATAAATTTGTATTTTTTTATAATATTAATAATTTCTAAAATCCAAAAGGAAAATTACAAATACAACTGTACCATATTGGTAGTGTTTTTGTAGTGTGTCAAAAATTCAAAATCACAATCAACAATAGAACCAAAATAATAATAATAATCATCACAATCAACACACATAAAAGTAGAAGTTTTGTTTTTGGAGTGCAAAAGTTGGATGTAAAAACATTCAAAATGTTTGAAGATTATTAAGGCCCTCATTGAGGTCATGACAGTATATAGCTCCTGCTGGAAAGATTGGTACTTTTTATAGCTAAATTTAAACAAATGGTGGCCTTCTAATTTTGGGTTTTAACTGTTCTCTGTCACTGCCGTGTTACAAGTAGTTAGTCATTAATTTGCAACTTACAATGTTGGGTGCAACATCTATGGCCTAAATCTAAAACTAGAACTTTGATTAAGTCAATAAGTGGTGTGTGCATTAACACAGAAGCACTACATCAACAGAATAGAATTATTAGAATGCCATCTCAATCTGGAAAAAATTAATCTTATTAAACCAAAAAAAAAAACACCAGACCAGTATTGAAAAAGATGTCTAATTAAAGAAAAAGGCTTGAAGGAATTAAGGCTTTACTATTAGTATTTTGTTTTTTCTTTCTTTTGTGAGAAGATTTGATGCTGAATTATTATTTTGTACACTAATTTATAAATTCCAAAATAAAAGTTGGCATGCCTTTTTATATAATAAAAGAATAAATCAATATAGTAAATAACTAAGTTAGAAAAACAAAATAGGACATGCATATTTAAGTAAGTTTAGTGTATGTTTAAGTAAGTTTCGGGAAAAAAGAAAAAGGTCGAAATGTTTGCATATTTAAGATATTTTATGTGCCAAAGCTATTTTGCTGGATAGTGTCCCTGTTATGTGCCAAAGTTTAAACCGCAATGTATTGATCTCAAGAGAACAAAATGAAGCTCTGAGAATTTGATTTTTTTCTTCTTTAATAATTAATCTTCTCTTTCTCTTTTTAAACTGAAGATATAGAAATTTTGAACGGTTGCATCGACATCTGAAAGAAATTCCCAATTATTCATTACATTTGCCCCCCAAAAGGATATTTTCATCAAGCACATAGGAAGCTTTTGTTCATCAGCGGTGCATTCATCTTGACAAATATCTGCAAGTACTTTATGTCCTAGTCTTTCATTTTTTTAGGATGGTTACTTTTGAACCTGTTTCTTCAACTAAGCCACCTCTTTACAGGATCTATTGTCTATACCCAATGTGGCTGAACAACATGAAGTGTGGGATTTTTTAAGTGTTTCCTCAAAGGTGCTTGTCTTCTTGGAATTGGGTGCTTCCTTATTTTCTATGGATAGAATGAATGACATCCAACACTAATTGTGCTTGTAATTTTCTTTTGAAGAATTACTCTTTCGGAAAATCCTCATCCCACGTCGCAGTCATACGGCCTTGCTCAGATTGTTGAGAAATTAGCTAATCGTTTGACCCCGGAGGAGTCCTTGTCCACCACCGTACGAGGTTGGCCTTCTTCCGAGTATTTCATCAAAGGTAATTTCAATTATCTAATTCTTAGCAATATGAATCCACCTTCCGCCTTTCAATTTTACGGTGGATTTGGATTTTTTTTAATTTGGGGGAAAAGTTTGCACTAACATTCAAATTGAATTTCGAGGATCCAATGCTATCAATTGCCCTGTAATTTTAACCTGTTTCCACTTTTCAATTTGATGGTGAACTTGATTATTTTTAAATTTGGGCAAACCCAACCAGTATGACCGGACATGGCTCCTAGAACGAGTAGAAAATTAATGTCTTTAAACCATAATATTTAAAACCCAACAATTACTGTCTTTTAATATAACATTAAAAATTTTGCATTTGTTTCTACCTTTTAATTTGTAATTGACTAATTTTCTGTCTCTATTATTTGACCCCCTAATTCAAACAAGTTTTTCAATGGCAGTCGCAGTGTGATTTGATGTCTATGCCCACTGCTTGGATTTAACCATACTATCAAAGTTAGGTGTGCTTGAATTGAAATTTATAAATTTTAATATTGTAAAATTAAATAATTTTATATTCAAGTGTAATGGATTTCGCTTATTATTATATACATTTAATATTTAAATTTAGTATATATTGTTAAAATAGATAATCGCAAACATTAAACATGAAATGTAAAACGAACCCAATAACTATTTTCAAGTTTAGTTCATGCTCAACTATATTTTTTTTAATCTTTAAATAATAAATTGAATTATTGAATTTAGATAATTTAGTACAATTCCGAAATTGTAAATATGTAGATGACTGTCATCAATTCTACCAACACAGCCCAATGCACGGACATAGTAGCCTTGCCTTGCACATCCTTTACTGCTTGCAACTACATACTTATGTAAAACTTTCTTATACACATGAACCTTATTAAGCTTACTATGTATAAAAGGCTAATTAACCTTATTAATTAAATTAAATTGTAATTAAAGTTTTATTTTGAAGATATTATTTTATTTTAATTTAATCACGATAAATATTTTGTCTACTTTTATTTTAATTTTAATTTACCTAATTAAATTAAATTGTATTAAAAATTTTATTTTATTTTATTTTAATCAGGAAAAATATTTTGTCTACTTTTATTTTATTTTTAAATTACCTAATTAAATTAAATTGTATTTAAAATTTTATTTTAAATATTTTATTTTATTTTATTTTAATCACGAAAAATATTTTCTCTACTTTTATTTTATTTTTAAATTACCTAATTAAATAATCATTCTTGACCACATATGATGAAATTAATTCAAAATAAATAATTAACCCTAAACTTGTAAATTTAATCCAATGACCAATTCTTCACTTCCCTTGTGCTTTTCCATCAACACAATCACAATACATAAATATATATCATATCTTACATAATTTACATAAGATAAATAACTTACATAATTTACATAACTTACATAATACATAATGACGTATCATATCTTACATAATTTACATAAGATAAATAATTATATGTACTATTATAATTTTAATCTTGGTCATGATATATAATTTAACTATTTTATATGTACTATTATTGTTGTAATTTGTTACTAAAAATTTAACTATTTTATGTGTATTGCAGGAAAAATGCGTAGAAGAAGATTACGAGATTTAAGTATTGTCCAGAATACTCCAAATTCGGAAGAAGCAAATAGTGAATAGCAGACAGTTGTTGGATCTTCGAATGTGCCGGAGACACTTGACGAGCCTGAAGAATTTTAAAGTAATGTTAAGTTCATTTTCCATGTGTTGACTTTTATTATTAATTTTTTGTCAATTTTAATATAATAATAGTATATCATTTTTCAGCTGAAAGTGGTGGGACGCGCAAAGTTAGAGGACGTACGCTGCTTAGAGATTTATACGACTTAGATCCTGTCGAGCGTGTCAAAGTAAGTAGAAATCCTCATGGTCAGCCTGTTGGATCTGAAGCTCGACTTTTAGCAGGCTATTTGGGCATTTTAGCACGAAATGGCAATATGTTGCCCATCAACTACGAATCGTGGCATCACATGCCTGATAGCAACAAAAATCAGGCTCTCGCTAATATTAAGGTAACAAACTGTGAATGTAATTTATAATACTTTGGTTTAAGTTTCATTTATATTTACATTCTAAACTTGTGTTTTTTTAGGAGAGATTTGCTTTAGAAGTCTCCGATGATTATATCAAGAAGGCATTGGGTAAAAAATGGAGAGACAATAAAAGCACTTTAAAAAAACATTATTTTAAGAAAGACATAAGCCTCGAGGAAAAATTGAGAAATGTCCCGCCGGGAATGCTGAGGTACCAATGGGAAGATGCGGTTAGATTCTAGAATTCAAAGAAAGGAGAGGTATTGCATATTTTCAAACTCTTATATATAGTGTTTACTATATACGTAATAATAATTTCATTATATAGGACCGTGAGCGAGTTGGAGCAACCAGCAGGCAAAAACAAAAATTCACGCACACGGCAGGGTCGAGAAATTTTGCTTCTGTAGCTGAGGCCGAGGTATTATGAATTTATTAATTCTTTCAAATATTAATAACTTTCTACTATTAAATAATATTTTTACTACTATATTGTAGGAAGTCAAATCTGGACAAAAAGTTGGACGCCTTCAGCTTTTTGAGATTACGCATAGGAAGAAAGATGGATCTCCTATGACATCCGAAGCTGGAGAAATTATGGTATATTTACTTAATAATATTTGATTTGTGACACCCCTAATGTGACCCTAGTCGGGAAGTGGTTTCGGGACCACAAAACCGAGTCATAAAAATAATTAACCGTCATATTTGATGCTTATTATATGTATATATGCATGTGTGAAAATTTCATATTTGAATTTTGTTAATTGTAAGTGAATTTTATTAAATAGGACTTATGTGAGAAAGTTTAGAAATGTGCTAGGCAAATGTAAAGTGGCCTATTAATGCATGTTATAGAAATGAAGGGTTTGCATGTCAAATTACCCAAAATTTGAGCTAGTGGCCGGCCATGCTATGGGGTAAAACATATTATAAACCTTTTGTGTTAATATGTTGTGGGAAGAATAATAAAAAAATGAGGGGAGTGGGAGGAGAAACCAAAGTTGTTTCATCCTTGCTCCCCCATTTTGCCGTGACTTGAGGAAGGAAGAAGAGAGAAGTTCTCTTGCTTCATGTTCGGCTTGGAGGAGGTTTGGAAGAGGTAAGTACCTTGAAATTCTTGGAAAATTATGTATAAAGAAGGTGGTTAGTTCAAGTTATAATCATTCAATGGCTTGTTTATTTTGTTAAGTTCGGTTTCAAGGTTTGATCAAATTATGGTTATATTTGACATGGTTGGTTTATTTTGTTATGCTTGTTATATGATAGGTATGATTTGTGTTTTGGTGATGTGTTTGTGATGTTGATTATATGATTCGAAAATGAGATATGTTAATGATGAAATATAATCGGCCATGGAAGTAGCTCATTTTGGGAGTATGATTTGTGGTATATTTTTTTTGTGGTTGATTATAAAATTTGGCTTAAGTGAGGTAATTGGTAAAAGATGTGTTTATGATATAATACATATGCTTTCATAAGCTAAGTTATGTATATGTGATATCTTGCATATTGGTTGTTAAGGTAAGGTTTGAGATATTAACGTATGAATATGTTTTGTATACTATTTGATGTTCATTTAGGTACGGTTATAAATGATGCAATTAGTTTTTATTTAAATTGTGAAATTGGTTGAATTATTAAAGAATAAATTTTATGACCGAATATATGGTTAAAAGGTTGGCCATGCATATGTATTTTGGAAATGGTAAAGGGTTGTATATTTATACTTGGCTATCAACTGGTAAAATATGTTTTTACATGCCTATGATATGTTTTGTTTGTGGTTCGGCAACTAATGGTTAAGTTGTTAAGTTACATGCTTGAGTTTAAAATGTGCCTTATATGTGGTTTATGAATTTGGTAAATGATAGATTGATATTTTGGATATTTCATTAGTCAAGTGATATTGTAACTATGGTATGATTTGATTCGGCACTTATGTGTAAAATTGGTAGTTATTATTTTGGTAAAATGTGCAAAATTTGGTAAGACCAAATTTTATACTTAAGCTTAAGTGAAGTTGTTAATGCTGTATATATATATTAACGATTAATAAATTATGTGGTTTGGCTTGACTTAGTAAATAGTGAAGAAATGCATATTTATACATAGTGTTTATGAAAGGTAGTTTTATAAATGTGATATGAGTATTTTGTTTGTAAATGAGTAGTAAATATGTTAAGAATGGTTCTAAAATGTATATGGATGCCGTGTGATTGTGTTTGATTGGGAAGTAGATTGTTTGATTTAGCTCAAGAGCTTAGAGGATCAAAGTCGGATAAGGGAAAAGAGAAAGTAAACGAATAGCCGTGGATATCTAGTCGTCGACCACTTCCGAGGTAAGTTTTAAGTGATTAAACGTTGAGTAAATTCAATCATAATAGGACATAATGAGTTGATTTAATAAGATATGATGTGGCCATGATATGTCTTAAACTCAAATGGTAAGTTCATAAGTGTTTGGACTTGGAAATTTAAGAGCAAATTGTAATAATTTGCTTAGGACAGCAGCAGTAACGTGATTTTAGAAAATCACTATAAATTGTTGGTGTGGAATTATAGGCTGAATAAAATATGTAATCAAATCTTAATTAGTCTAGTAAGAGACCGTGTAAGCAAAGAAATTTCCTATAAAGAGATATTTAAAGTTGTGTGAGACAGCGTCAGAATGACTCCAAAATCCCCTGTTCTGTTTTTAGAAAATCATTATAATTTGTACAAAAATGGTTATAAGATAAAAATTATATACTTAGACTCCTTAATGAGTCTAGTTTCAAATGAAATCAAATAGAACATATTTTGAATTCTGTACAATGAGAAATTTGATTCGTAGTGAAGAGTGGTCAGATTAGTCAAACAGTGAAACAGGGGAAGCTTTAAGAAAAATCTGGTATTGATTGGCCAAACCTAAAATTCTGAAAATTTTATGGATAGAATATATATGAGTCTATATTCAGGGAAAATTAATGACAATTGATTTTGAGTTTTGTAGCTCCAGTTATAAATAATTTAGTGACTATTGCTCAGGAAAACAGCTTGTAGTGAATATGTGAATTTGTTGTAAACATTGATGAAACTATTTGAGTTGCTTATAAGCTATTGCTGAAATTGATGTACAAGATAAAAATATATGAGATATGTATATGCGGTAAAGCCGAATGGCTAATGTGAAATATGTGTGAGATATGTATATGTGGTAAAGCCGAATGGCTACTGTGAAAAATATATGAGATATGTATATGTGGTAAAGCCGAATGGCTACTGTGAAAAATATATGAGATATGTATATGTGGCAAAGCCGAATGGCTACTGTGAAATATATATGAGATATGTATATGTGGTAAAGCCGAATGGCTAATGTGAAATATGTATGAGAAATGTATATATGTGGTAAAGCCGAATGGCTAATGTGAAATATGTATGAGATATGTATATGTGGTAAAGCCGAATGGCTAGTGTGAAATATGTAGGAGATGTGTGTATATTGTGGCCGAATGACCAAATGTGAAAGGTGTGTATTATTAGATATTTGATGAGGCAAATGAATTACAAATATGACAGTCGATGTGAATGTTGTAACATGTGATTAAATGTACATGAAACTTGGAAATATATTCTGGGTAAGACCCGATGACTACGTGTGGAGATTATGTCCGGGTAAGACCCGATGACTATGTGTGGGGACTATTCGAGCTAAAGGTGTCGCTGAAGATTCGAGTAAAGCATAAGATTATACGACTCCACAGTAATAATTGGTAATAAATACGCTCAATGCATTAAGCTGGTCAGGTATGTATTTTGAGATTATATTTAAGCTTGATTTGGACTAAATCACAAGGTCGTTATGTGATGCATATGTGAGTAAAGCAATAAGACTGTTCTATGATTATTGTGCGTTTGGTCAATGTGGAAAGTTAGGTGAAAATATGTAATGTACCTATGCTTATAAGAGATCACTATCAAGTGAGAATTTATCTGTCTATTATATATGATGAGATGGGCATATTCGGTAAAGGGATGGTATGCCCGAAGGAAGAGTGAAATAAAAATACGAACAACTATGTTATAATTTGATTGTTAGCTGTTGACACTGCTTAAAACTTACTAAGCATTGTAATGTTTATTCCGTTTACTTTGTTTCCTCTGTTTTATAGATCTCATTTGGAAGCTACAGGCTCGGGGATCGTCAGCAACTAGTCACACTATCACTATCCACTGCTTGTTACTGTTATGTTTTGAATTATTTTATGGCATGTAAAGAATAGACCAGTGGCCGAAGAATATTTTGGTTAATGTATATAAGCCATGCGAAAATGGCATCTTTTGAATGTGTACTTATAGCAGTTAAATTGTATCCCTGGCTGTCTTTAGTATTTACCTAAAGGAACGTTCTTTATAAAAATAAAATAAAATAAAAATAATAAAAAAAATATTTAAAATTTTTACTGTACGGATATGAGTTTCAAGTCCGGTAATGCCCCTTTACCTATTCCGGCGACGGATACGGGATAGGGGTGTTACATGATTTATTCTAAATATTTATAATGTTTAATTATAATTGTTTAATTATAATTGTTTAATTATAATTGTTTAATTCAATTCATCATTACTAGTTTTAAATAATGTTAAGTTTTGTTGCATTCCTTTTTATTATATATTTCGTTTCTAACTATTTAATTGATTTTTTAGGAGAAACTAAAGGAGAAGAAGGCGGAATATGAAGCGATTGCTTCAACTGATAGTTCTGTTAATCTTGAGAACATTGATAACAGAATTATCACTGAAGTTTTGGGTCCTGAAAAGTACAGTCGGGTTCGATTTCAAGGATCTGGTGTTACCCCGACCCAATATTTTGGATCCGGCTCCCAGTAATACATGCCTTCCGGAAGTCAAGCTCAAGCTGAAGTTCAGAGGTTAAGAGACCAGATGGCTCAGATGCAAGCGAACACGGTTGAGCAAATTGCCGAGGTTCAATGAAAATGTGAAGAACTCCAGCAACAACTTAGAGCGGAGGCAGCAAAGAGGGAGGCAACAGCAGCAGCGAGGGAGGCAGTGGCAGCAGTGATGGCAGCAGAGCAGAGCAAAAAGTACGATGACCTCCAGCTACAGCTTCAGCAGATGATGCAGATGTTTCAGCAATCGCAAAAGCCGCCATCTTAGGCATTAGTTTTCTCATTTTAAGAATGTTTTTAACTTTATCACGTTTAACATTATTGTAAGAATATTTTAAATTATACTTTATTTATTAATTATATCATATATCTTTCGTTAAATTTTTAATTATATCATATATCTTTCGTTAAATTTGAAGTATGCTTTAGAATTAATGTTTTTGGTTGTATTTTTATGCTAAATTTACTGTTTTTGGCTGCATTTTATACTATATTTGGTTGGATTTTAATGCAGGAAGGGCTCTATATTGGTGAAAAAAATATATTTCAAATATGCCAAAATTAGCGGCGTTTTTTTAAATAAACGCCACCAATTTTTTGCAGCGTTGCCTTTAATTGCATTTTCTGCGGCGTTTTCAAAAGTGCCGCTAAAGGCTAAAAAAAGCGCCGCTAAAAGTCTATTTTCTTGTAGTGTTCTCCTACATTATCAAATTGGATTAAAATATGCAGTAAATGAATTTTTAATCTCCATATTATTATTTTTAAGAATTTAGTTTTTTTTATTTATTAGATTTTAAATTTAAGTTTAATTGTTAATATCATTAATTTTTTTTTAACTTGGTGTGATATTTTGAAATAAGAAAACTACCCACTTAATAATCATGAAATTAAAAAAATAGTATTGTTATAAACTTGAATTTAACAAAAAAAATATTAATAATAATCTTTTTAAATTCTTAAATTTTAAAAAGGTAATCTGCAGAAATAGTCACTTTTGTTCGCCTCAGGTTACATTTTAGCCACTTATGTTTAAAATGTTATGTTTTAGTCCCTTATGTTATTATTTTGTTACGAAGTGATCACTCTACTGTTAAGTTCCGTTATCTCTCTAACGGTAGTTATAGGTGGCAGTCCAACTAGATTTTAGGTGCCAACTTAGGCTTCGTTTGGATGGGCGATTGACTGTGGTGCGGTGCGTTTAGCTTACTTTTTATCTCACGCTACAGTATCACTACAGTATTTAATCTCACCACTACCACTGTTTTTACACTAACCGCAGCTAAACGCACCGCCCATCCAAACTCACCCTTAGATTTTTAAATGGGATGAAAATAAATTTTTAATTAAAAAATTTAATTAATTAAAATTTTCAAACCTAAACCTTAACTAAAAAAACTGTTCATCTCCTCTTTTTAATTTTTCTTCAGTCTCTTTTTTTTTCAATGGTTTTTTTTTTCATTTGACTGGAAAAACTGTTATTAAGATAAAAATAGTTGAAATCAACAATAAGAAAGAATAGTCTGGAATACCCACAAAGAGGTTGTGAACATACAAGTTGATTTAGATAAAAAAATTTGATTGAGAAACCAATTATTCAAGAACTGTGAAAGTAACAGCCGTTTTCTGAAAATTTTAAAATTAGCTTGAGTGAAATATGTTTCTGGTTGTATTTTATGGGATGTCTACTGACGCAAAATAAAATACATGTTTACAAACGATTTCAAAAAGTAGAAGAAAATATCAAGAATTTTAATTTAGGGTTTTCATTAAACAATAAAAAAATCTAATCTTTTGTTTTTCAGCACTGAAGAAAAGAGATAGAGGAATACAAAAAAGACATACTTGAACCTTCCATTGAATCCATCTTTAGGAAGCAGTCAATTTGATTTCAACTATTTTGATCTTGATAATAGTTTTTCCAGTCAAATGAGAAAAAAAAAACCCATTGAAAAAAAGAAGAGATGGAAGAAAAATTAAAAAGAGGATATGAACAGTTTTTTTAGTTAAGGGTTAGGTTTAAAAATTTTAATTAATTTAATTTTTTAATTAAAAATCTATTTTCATCCCATTTAGAAATCCAAGTTGGCACTTAAAATCTAGTTGGACTGCCACGTAGAATTACCGTTAGAGAGATAACGGAACTTAATGGTAGAGTGATCACTTCATAATAAAATAATAATATAAGTGATTAAAACGTAATATTTCAAACATAAGTGACTAAAATGTAATCTGAGACAAACAAAATTAACTATTTTTGTATATTACCCTTTTAAAAATATGAAAAATAAGGATACTAAATTCTTAAAAATAAAAACACGTGACTTAAATTCTAAATTTTTAAAAAATATAAAAACTTATTACATAATCTTTCTAATTCATTTTCTTTTGTTAGTGGTACAAACAATTATATAGAGCTCCTCTTTTAAGATTGTATTAAAGTTTCAATTATTATTTTTTAGATGGTTAACTAGATTCATATTTCCTATTCGACATATGCCAAATCTTATTGAATTAAAAAAAGAGAGTAATAATATGTGCTTAAATTAAGATAAAAAAGTTGGAACACTAAAACTTGGCCCTTTTAGGTATCGAAGTTAATTCACAATCATGCTCTAAATTTCCTTTGTTTTTTTTTCCTGCCCTAGTGGTATAGAAATTCAAAATGAATGAAAAGTTCAAAAGGAAGACATGCTTTCGATATTGATGCGCTAGGGTTTTTTTTTTTTTTGGGACCTCCCTACCACTTTGCTGGTTTTGAACCCGTGTCGCATTTTTTTCTTTTTCTTTCTTTCTTTTTTTTTTGTTTGTGATTTATCTTTTTAGAAATGTCTGATTTAAAAAAAAACAGTTGTAGGACCTATGCTATGAGCTTTAGAGATCACCACATTGAAGAATTGTTTTTTTTAAGGAAATTCAATTGTATCTTTTTATAGGATAAAGATATAATTTTACTATTTTGATAGTTTATATTTTATAATTTTTAAAGAATTAAATTAAAATTTTAGCAATTTTTAAAGAATTAAACTGTAATTTTATTATTAATAATTTAAAATTTTCTAAATTATAAAAAAAATCTAGATGAGAAAATATCCATTTTAAAGGTTGATTAACTTCGCGACTGACTACACCCTAAGCTTCTTCTTCCTCCCAATAACACGTGTTTCCCCACTCCATTTTCGATTCTCTTTGAATTGTTTGCATTAAAATCCCTTTATTGAAAAAGAAAAAACCTTAGGTAATTAGAAGATGCTCATGTTCAAGGGACCATAAGATAGTATCAACGCCATAACATAATAACGCGAATATAAAATAAATTTTTTATCAAATGGGAGAGAAGGGGATTGTGCTTTTTTTTTTGAATTAGGTTATCCAACGTTGGAACTTAAAATTAAATGTGAACTGAAAATGAAATTAATACAAATCTTCTATCACGGCACAAAAGCAATACATTCAACACAAAATGGACTTTAAAACACAATATAAAACATTTTCATTATTAAACAGAAAAATACGGTAGCCTAACACGCAAACACCAATTATCGCTACAAAAGATAAAAATGCAAATAACATTAAAAAAAAAAAGAACACTTAAAATTATATTATTTCATTTGCATAGCCATTCGAATTGCGCCGAAGACATTGCGCAATTCATCGGGTGAGGGAAGGCTTTGCTCGACGCTCGGAACTTGCAGAAAGTTTTTGATCCATGCATCCAAACAAGGAAATTTGGTTGACTCCATTACTTGGAAACCTCCAATTTCTTCAATAAACTGAAACCAATATGCAACCCATCCCGCTACGATATCAAGATATCCAATTCCGTCGTCTCCACTGAAATATTTTTTTCCTTGAAGCTCTTGTTCCAGTAATTTTAAGCCCTCCATCGTCGACTCCATCGCCTTCGCTCTATCATCTCCGGTCGAAACAAATGCTTTCTTCGATGCTTCCATCAACTACACCCACAAGTTTCTCATAATGAAATTTTAATTAATTGTTAAAAAAGAGATTTTTTTTTCTTAAATTTGTTCATAAATTGAAATCAATATATATCATCACCTTGTCATCAATAAAAGCAGCCCAGAAACGAGCATTTGCTCTCTCCCGAGGATCTTCCGGCAATAAAGGCCTTTCTTTCCATGTTTCATCAATGTATTCGAGGATGATTTTGGATTCGGCAATGGGCTTTCCGTCATGAACGAGTACAGGAACTTTTTTGTGAACTGGGTTCAGTGCCAGAAGCAATGAACTCTTATGAACAAGGTCTTCTTCAATGAACTCATATTCAACGCCCTTCAACTTCAGTGCCCATACAACTCTTTGCCTAAACATGCTCTGCTTTGTCCCCAACACCTTCATATCTTCAGCAGCACCTGCCATGATTTTCTTGATTCTACTGACTAAAGAAAGCTAATCAGTTAATCACTAATTGCAGATATGAAAACATATATATAGATTCCTTTTAGTAAATTTACGTTTAGTAACTCAATTTAAAAAATTATAAAAAATCATTTAATTATTAAAAAAAGTTATTTAAATCTTTAATAATTTCTTTTACATTATTAAACTGTTAAATTTTTCTTTTTAATGTAACTATTAAAATTCGCTAATAAATACGGTAAATCAATATTCATAAACGAATAAATATTAAATATTAAATCTTTTTGACCCTATACATATAGTTGAATCACTGTTTTATGAATTTTATTAATTGATCACGGGAATGATATTTTAATAGATGGGTTGTTAAAGTTAATAATATTATTATATTTCTTCTTATTTATAAAATCTTGAATCAATTTTATATTTTATATTATATAGGTTCAGATTATTTTCTCACTGAATATACAATTAGTTTATAATTAATTAAATACGACGGTATTTTATATATAAATATATATTCCACCTCAACCGGTTGTTCAAATGTATACAGCTAGTTGTTTCAATTAATTTATTTAGGTTAAAATATTTCATCTATTATTTAAAAAATTGAAACTTAATTCTATATTTTTTATTTTTTAGATTTTAAAATTTAAATTTAACTATTAATAAAATTAAGTTATTTTATTAATTTATTAGTGTAGTATTTTGAAATAAAAAAAAATACTCACTTAGTGATCATATAACTAAAAAAAATAATATTATAATGAACTTAAATTTAATAAAATAATTTTAACATTATTAATAATTATATATAAATTTTGAAATCTGAAAAAAAAATTCCTAAAAGTAATAATGACTAAATTTTAATTTTTTAAATAATATAAAAATTTATCACATATTTTAATCAATTATTTATTTTGAGAGGGGAAAGAGGAAAGAAAGAACACCCAAGACGATAAAATTTCTATAGCAATCTAAACCAATTCAAGTCAATAATTATTGATAAATAATATTGACCAAAAACATATTGATAAATAATGACTCATTATATGCGTCAGTTTAAGAATTTAGAATATTGATATTGGTGTATTATAATGCATAATTATTATACGCAGGTCTATTTTGGTTCAGTTGGACAGTGTAGTCATTCAGGGCGGCCCAAGGTTGGAAGAAGTTTAATTTTTTTTTTCAGTTTTTAATGTGTAAAAAGAAATTTAAATTAAAATAAATTAATTAAATGTTTAGAACTTTTAAATGTTTTATTTTTTAAGGCTCAAATTTTTTTTAACTTTTATTTTATTATATTTTATATTTTATAGTTTTTTTAAAAAAATTAATTTATTATTTCGCTTAGAACCCAAAAATATAAATAAAAAAGCCTAATTATATGCAAATATTTTTTAAAATTATTTTGAAATTTAAGTTGACCATGTGAATATATTTTTTAGGTTTATTTTAGTACAAGTTGGAATATATTTATAATTCATTGTATTTTTGTATTAAGTTTTATTCTATCAAATCTTCTTTGTGTTAAGTTGAATTAATTGTAATTAATCAATTATGTATTTGTAACGAGTGATTTGTGCAATTGTATACAGTCGTTATCAAGCAATAAGTAAGTAAAAGAGTTATTATCTCCACAGGGACTGTGTATGTTAATCAATTAATTGTAAAATTAAATTTAACAATTTGGTGAGAAAAACACAATAATTTTTGAGTAATTGATGTAAAAATAAATTAATAAATGGAAGACGATCCCTAATGCAAATTAATCTAAATGCAAGGTATGAAATAAGTTTAGCAGTAAAACACAAACTTCAACAATCAATAATATGATTAGGCAAGATTACATCATTCAATTTTGATTTATTTTTCTCATTTTTAATAGTGTTCGAAAAATATTCCATGACAACTCGATCTTTCATGGGCTTAAAACCAAATTAAGTCATTTCAGAATCTTTTACTTAGTAAAACATGCATTTTACTGATCATATTACACTAAGGCTTTCTTAGAATTCATGTGAAGTAACAAGGACTGGGCCAGTTTGAAACAATTTAATCACATAAACTTAAAAGTCATGCAAGGTAATAGAGCTCAGTCAAGTTATTACGAACCTTTAATTTATTCTAGGTCGGATATAAATTAAGCATGCACTTTTCAGTTATTGTATCTATTAGTTGTCGTCTAGTTCGGATCGCTCAACCAATTCTAATGCATCCAATTATGTATGAATGAAATACATGCTTGAGTTTAATTGAAAACATGAATGACAGAGGCACAAACACTATAAACATGATTTAAACAAACTTCATTGAATTGATGCAATCATCTTAGCTAAACAAATTTAAGCTACCATTCTTGATGACAAGATAACAAAGCACGTCGCAAAAATGATTTAAAAATGATTTAATTAAAGTAACAAAGTAAAGGAAAAATAACTCTGTTCGAATCAGTAGTCTCGTGAACTACGATGAAGAAGTTTCCTCCAATCCTCATGTTGTTCCTTTGCTAATGGCTTCTCAAGGTGGCCGGCCAAGAGATAATCTTCCCAAAGTTTTGCTGGCTAAAAAGGAAAAGGAATATGGGATGCTATGCGTGGAGATGAAGAGAGGGGATAAGGGAAATGAATAAGGGATGTAGGGATGCTTTGAAATGGGGAATGTAGGTGAGTATTTATAGTGAAGGTTGGTGGATGAGTTTACTAAAAATAGTTTGAAAAATCTCCCCACTTACTCAATTTCTTGGCCGGCTACATGTTATGGAAAGTAATGGATGTTGGTTGCTTGATTCAAGCAAGGGTTGAACTGTTTCAAAGTCAAATATTGTGGATTGAGTTTTGATTCATTTGCAATTGTAGGGACCTCCAATAAAATTCCCGAAAACTGGTTTCTAGGCTACTTACAAGTGTCATGCTGAATTGGGCTTGTTCTTCTCTTGTTGGACAGTTTGGTGACCCAACTGTTTACTAGACTTGTCCATCAATTAATCTATGTTCAATTGAATCAAAAGTAACTTATTCATGACCCATTTGCATGTGTTTGCCATCCATGTTGAGTGAACTTGGGCATATCCATGTAACTTTATTTTGTAAATAAACCATGCATGATTTCCTTGGTTCAACTGTATTAAATAAAGTCAAAAATTAATATGTAGCAAAACAATTAAATTATGCAATAATTTAATAAAAATTAACATAAAATTACATTCTTCCATAAATCATGTCCATTATTGAAATATGAACAAAATTCACTCAATTAATAATAAAATACTCGAGATTAATATTAATTTTAAGTAAAAATATTTTATAAACTACTAAAAAAATCTATATAAATTAGAGTTTACACACCCCCAAACTTAATGCATTTCTCGTCCCGAGTAATGCAAAGCAAAAATTTCGATAAAACAATCTCACAATAAGTTTAAATGAAATCATTAAGCATAATCAACTTTTTCACATACACATACTTCAACACAATCATGCTCACAAACTCTTTTTTACGATAAGTATCTCATATGCAAATATTATTTCAAAATTTTATTTTAAGTGCAGAAAAATGCTAGCATAAGTTTTAGAGTGCATGCTTTTCAAGATCATACATAATATTCACCATTCAATCAAAGTTTCCTTATCAATCAAACAAAAGGTTTAATTAATGGTCCTCATATGTTGAACTTAGTAATTCCTCTCCACTAATGTAGTCGGCATAATTACCAAAATCAATAGGTATTTTATAAGGTTGTAATGGGGCTAGGCTTAAGGTAGGGATAAAAAGAAGTGGATTTTAGGTTCAATAATCTTAAACCTAACTTAGCCTTGGATCAAATTGAGGTACATCCTTCCTACTAATGGGTTTTACCCCCCCCCCCCAAAACTTAATTTTGAAGCCTATGCCCAACAATATTTCTCAATACTTTGATTATTTATTTTGCTATTTTTGCTTGACATTTGAATAGAGTTTTCTTTTTAGCTAATCAAACGAAAGAATATGTACATCTTTTTTTGAATTTTTCCTCGATCTTTGCTCACTAAGACAAGTATAGTTAAAATGGGTGCAAAAATAAGATAATTTTTTTTTAAAAAAATGGTAGCATGACTTGTGATGTTGGTAAATGACAATAAAATGGACTTAAAGGCTCAAATTAAGGTTTCAAAGGTCAAATTCATATGGTAGGCTTGAAAGGCTCAAACAATCCAAAGAAAATGTGCCTAAATCATGTTTAGACTCTCATGCCTTCTAGGATTTCACCTCAAGAAAGTTACTAAGTCAATTCTAAAAACTTAAACCTGTTGGAAAAATAATTTTGGAAAACACAACGAAAAATAAATTTAGGGAAAAATCAGAGTTTTAAATTTTTTTCTAAAATAAGATCTTGGTTGTGATATCTGAAGTAATAAACACTTAATCAAAATCGTACCTTTTCGATTCATTTAGGATGAGCGCTTCGATCGAGTAGTCTTCTGCTCTATCTTCAAGCTCACATCCTCAAGCTCATATCTCTACTCGTGGAGTCAACTACTCCGATAACCAAGACCAGCCGTCTCCCCAATTGGAATTGTAGACGACATAATAATCCTTATCAATATTTGAATCAAATACTCACATTGATTCTTTTATGGGATTACGGGCTCATTTAGATTATCTACTAAAGTAAGTTATCTTTCTCACAATGTAAATGTTCTTTACAATGCCACTTATCTTTAGTTTGAACTTTAGACAATCAATGAGCTAATATTTGCTTGTCATAATTTCGCTATGCATGCAAAATATAAAAGACAGAAAATAAAAAAGACACAATAGTGAAATGTGAAATTAACTTTATTTATTTATTCATCGTTCAAATAAATAGAAAACAATTACATGTTCACTATAATATGGACACATTTCCCAACAAAACCTTCATGTATGTCTACTTCTAAGGAAGTTCAATTTTCATGGCAAAAAGGATACATAAGACTTAAGAACATACAAGCATTCCATAACTCAAGATAACATAAAAAATCTCAGATAAAATCAGTGAATCATAATTGCATTTGAGCTACCTTATGAACAAAAATTTTCTGATTATGTAAATAGAAAACAATTACATGTTTAGTAGAATATAGACACATTTCCCAACAAAACCTTTTTGCATCTCTACTTCTAAGGAAGCTCAATTTTCATGGAAAAAAGGCTACATAAGACCTAAGAACATACAAGCATTCCATAATTCAAGATAACATAAAAAAACTCAGATAAAATCAGTAAATCAATGCAATATTGCCCTACCCCCACCTTAAAAAGAAGCAATGTTTTGATTGTGTAAGTAAAATAATGAATAAGAACTGAACACCAGGTAGGATAGTAAGAAAGAGAGGTGAGTCATGAAGACTGCTTAAATACCAAGTCTTTCTCAAAAATCCAATTCTAGACATGTTCATTCACATTACCACATTACTTTTCTTTTTGTTAGAAAAGAGGCATTGAGCTTATTTTATTCATGTTTGCAATTTTTATTGTGCGTATGCAAAATACTAACTATGAAAGAAATATAAATGCCTAAAAATAAATAAATGCTAAGAAAAAGAAATTTCCCCTCTTGTTATTCGTGTCATCCCCCATGTCTTTTTTCCTTTTCCCTTCTTTGTCGTACTTGATCCCACAATCTTCTCTGGCCATGTCTCGAAGATATGATCTAAAAACTCAGGAACAAAAGTGTTAAAGATATTCTTAAAAGTATTTTGTAACACCTCTAACCCGTATCCATCACCGAAATAGGGTTACGGAGCATTATCAGATTTATCACTTAAACAATCATACATTTTATATTCATTTCTCCTATTCAAACAAAAGTCATTCAAATTTAGTCACAGTCCTTAACACGAGTCCTCGAGGTCCAAAACAAGCATTAAAAACAATTTGGGACTAAATAAGAACTTAAGAAAATTTTGGGAAAATATTGAAAATTTTCAAAATATAGGGGACACACGCCCGTGTGGCCAGGTAGTGTGTCTCACACAGCCAAGAGGCACGCTCGTGTCACAAACCGTGTGGGCATTCAAAATGGGATCACATGGCCATGTCTTAGCCCGTGTCTGACCCCGTGTAACTCATTGACTTGGGTCACATGGCCAGATCACACACCCGTGTATACCATTTGAAGTGGCCTCACACACTCGTGTGCCAGGCCGTGTGCTAGGCCTTGTGAAAATTGGAGGGTATACAGACTTGTGCCACATGGCCAAGCCACACGCCCATGTGCTAGGCTGTGTGAAGCTACTGACTTGGTTTCTAAATAAGTATCAGGGGACACACGCTCGTGTCACCTGGCCATGTGTCACACACTGTTGAGACACACGCCCGTGTAGAAAATAATAGGCCATTTTCCAAGCCTTATTTCTCACCCAATTTGGTACCAACCTACACATACCAAATAGCATATGACCATATCATCAATAGGCATTCAAACCAATCAGAACCAAGTCTATATCATGCAATTTCATTACCAACAATCCTAAGCTCTTAGGCATCTGAAATGATCATTTTAAAAACATGCCAAAATCACCTCCAAAAACTACCAAAATGGTCAACTACATATATGCACCATCTTTCCTAAATATAACATGCATACCATGTAACATCCTGAATTAGGACCTAATCAGAATAGTGGTTTCGGGACCACAAATTCGATTTTAAAATAATTATGTCACGATCATTATGAGGTCTAGGATATGAAAATGAGCATGTGTTAAAGTTTCATGAAGAAATTTTGTAACACCCCAAATTCTCCCCATTTCACACATTTATCATTCATTTTACAACTTATGCAAAATAGTCCCTTTAGGAGTTTTCATGGTAACTACTTTCACAAAAGTTGTCTATTACACAACTAAGACTCATATTCTTCAATAAAATTTTAGAAAACACCCTAAATGCTCTCATGGAAAAACCCTAGACCTTCAACCATTTTGCAAGATATACCCCTCATTTGAAAGCTTAAGCTACAAGGGTCTCAAACAATACAAAAATCATTAACAAAGGGTATGGAAATCACTTACTTGTGAGTGCTTCAAGTTGCTAAAAATTTTAAGCTCTCAAACCCCTAATTTTTGCTGAAAATTTGGTGGAGAAGAAGATGGGAAAAAGATGATATCTTTTTCCTTTATTTTATTTTTAATCTAGTCAAAATTAGTCACCAACTCACCTAATTTTGACAATTTTGTCTCCTCTTTGACTGTATTGCTTGTCATGCCTTCTTCCAAGGGTCTATTTGCCTTTTAAATACCCCTAATTTGGTTCTCTAAATATTTAACACATTTAGCTATCAATTCAAGACTTTTCCACTTTATGCGATTTAGTCCTTTTTCACAATTGGGCTCATAAACGCTAAAATTAATCCACCAAAATTTTCATGCACTCCTATGATCATACTATGGCTCTAAAATAATAATAAAATAATTTTTTTTGACTTTGAATTTGTGGTCTCGAGACTACTATTGTGAATAGCCCCAAAATTGGGATGTTACATTTCTCCCCCTTAGGGATTTTCGTCCTTGAAAATCTTACCGGTGAATAAGTTCGGGTACTAATCTCTCATAGTCTTCTCTTGTTCCCATGTGGCTTCCTCGACTCTATGTCTATGCCACAAAACTTTCACAAGCGTTATACTCTTATTTCTCAACTGTTTGACTTCTCGGGCTAAAATCTTGACCGGCTGTTCACCATAAGTCATGTCCGGATGAATCTCAACTTTTGATGGTGCAATCACATGCGACGGGTCTGATCTATATCAACGTAGCATGGATACATGAAACACATCGTGAATCTTTTCCAATTCCGGTGGCAAATCTAATCGGTAGACAACTGGGCCTATTCACTCGGTAACCGCATAAGGTCCTATAAAACGATGACTCAACTTGCCTTTCTTACCAAATCTGAGGACTTTCCTCCACGGAGATACTTTTAAAAATACTTTATCTCCAACTTGAAACTCAATTTCTTTTCATTTCAAATCCGCATAGGATTTCTGTTTATCCAAGGCGGCCTTCAAGTAGTCACGAATCACTTTAACTTTCTCTACAGTCTCTTTGACTAAATCGACCCCGTGAATCTGACTCTCTCTGAACTCAGTCCAATATAAGGGCGTTCGACACTTTCGCCCATACAAAGCCTCATAAGGCACCAATTTCAAACTTGTCTAATAACTGTTGCTGTAACCAAATTCAACCAATGGCAAGTATCTTTCCCAACTTCCTTGAAACTCGAGAACACAACACTGCAACATGTACTCTAAAATCTGAATCACTCCTTTCGATTGTCCGCCGGTTTGTGGGTGAAATCCCATGTAACGCCCCCACGCCCAAACCGTCTCCGGAGTTGAGCTTGAGGAGTTACCGAACATAATTTATCAAATTAAGAACTTCAAATCTTTTGTTTCTACATTCACAGCTTTCTAGCTACTCGCGTCACAGTTACAAGAAAAATCATATTTCGAGTTAAAAAACTCGAAATCAAGATCCGTAAATTTTTCATAAATCTAAACTCATATATCTATTTACTGATTTTTTTCTAGAATTTTTGGTTGGGCCAATTAGTACAGTTTATTAGTTAAAGTCTCCCCTATTTTAGGGTTTGACTGCTCTGACATCTGTGTATTACGAATCAGATATCTCTCTATACAGAATTTCAATGACTACGAGGTTTGTTTCTATTAAAACTAGACTCGATAAGGAATCTTTAAATATAAATAATAACTTATAATTATTTTTTTACAATTTATTATGAATTTTTAAATTCAGAACAGAGAATCCAGAAATCACTCTGGCCCTATTTCACAAGGTTTCAAATATCTCATAAAGTATAATTTATATGCCTGTTTTTTTTTATCCATATGAAAATAGACTCATTAAGCTTAAATTTAATAACTTGCTCATCATTTAATTCCATTTATACTATTTTTAGTGATTTTTCGAATTCATGTCATTGCTGCAGCAATATTCTGTTTTAAGGCAAATTTCATCTTTTCATGAGTTGTTATGAACTAGATAACCTATTAAACTTCCATGATATCAAACATGATCTAAATTTAACCATCACCATGACTTATCAATATCAAACATTTTCTCAACCAATCATGGCCATATCATAAAATTATTTACACAAAATAAATATATTGCTATACATGCCATACTTAAGTTTTACAAGCCATTTACCGAGATGAAAGTCCTTTGGATAGTGTGATCGAACCTTCGACCCGTCCCGATTCCCGAGCTGGCTTGTTCAAAACTACAGTAAATAAAGAGGAGGGAGTAAGCATAAATGCTTAGTAAGTTCATATGTAAATAACAAGTAACATAACAATACAAATATACCAAACAACTTTAGCATGGTATCACCAAAACATATATCATATTTCTAAACATCATTCATCATCTTACTACCTTATCGTTGTTGTATCTATTATCAACCCGAGGGTTAAGAACATACCTGTCCAAAGTGTCCATTTCACAACACTTACCAAAATGTCGCTTACATCTTAAGTGTTCTTTCATTTCACTAGAAATTTCACCCGTTGAACACATCGGAATACAACTCGGATACACGGATAATTTGCACATAAGTGCCTCATATGTAATCAAGAAATCATGTAACCCGCCCCTAGGTGAACTCGGACTCAACTCAACGAGTTCGGGTGTTCGCATCCATAAGTGAACTCGGACTCAACTCAACGAGTTCGGATGACTAGTTACATCTCACGAACTCGGACTCAACTCAACGAGTTCGGACATTCGCATCCATAAGTGAACTCGGACTCAACTCAACGAGTTCGGATGCTCAACCATCCTAGTGACATGTCACTTGTATCCTAATCTATTCCTAAGGTTCAAACGGGCTTTTTCCCTCGATCTCACATTTGCCGTCTTCCATGGAATATCGGAACCGATACTCGGTAGCAATTCATATTTATCAAGTAGTAAACATAATTTGCATATTACTCAATATTAACCACAAAGCATAATATTTCACGATTAAAAATCAGCGTATCATATAATTAACATCAATAACTTAAAAATAACAATTATGCTACATTATTTACACATGAACTTACCTCGTATGCGAAAATTGCTACTTTTACCATTTCGTCCACAACTTGGTATTTTTCCATTTTAGCCCGAATTTTAGTTTTCCTTGCTCTATCATTTAAAATATAGTCTAATTAGGACTCACATTATTCAAATTGATCCAAAATCTTATTTTGGCAAAATTACAGTTTTGCCCTTAAACTTTTGCATATTTACACTTTTGCCCCAAAGCTCGTAAATTAAACTTCAGCCTATTTTCTTATGTTTTATGACATGCTGATCATTTTTCCCTTCTATGGAAACATCAAATTCTCACTCTAACATGTACTTATGACTATTAGGTATTTTTACCGATTAAGCCCTTTTGCTCGTTTTCACTTAAAACCGAGTAGTACAAGTTGTCTAACATAATTTAAAACCTCATATTCTATCATAAAACACCAAAACACACAAATTTCACCTATGGGTATTTTTTCAAATATGAACCCTAGGTTGAATTATTGCTAGCATAAGCTTAATCGAGCTACCGGGACTCCAAAAACGTAAAAATCATTAAAAACGAGACTAGAACGGACTTACAATCGAGCTTGGAAGCTTGAAAAACCCTAGCCATGGTTTCTCCTTGCTATATTCGGCCATGGGGTTGAAGATGAGCAAAATTGGCTTTTAATTTTGTATTTTAATTCATTTTACCCCTAAGTGACCAAAATGCCCTTACTACTAAACTTTCCAAAAATTCCATCCATGTCCAATTTTTGTCCATAGACTTAGAAATTGATAAAATTGCTATTTAAGACCTCCTAATTAATATTTCAAAACAATTTCATACTAGAAACTTCTAGAATGCAAGTTTTACAAATTATTCGATTTAGTCCCTAATTTCAATTTAAGCACTTTATGCATAAAATTTCTTCACGAAAATTTCACACAATCATGCAATCATATCATAGACCTCAAAATAATCATAAAATAATTATTTCTATCTCGGATTTTGTGGTAACGAAACCGCTATTCCGACTAGGCCCAAAATCAGGATATTACAACTCTCCCCCCTTTAGGGATTTTCGTCCCCGAAAATCTTACCAGAAAAGTGATCTTCACTTAGATTCCTCAATTTCATATTCGGTGCTGAAGAACTTTCACTCAGGCGGTGCCTCCAATATATCTCACTAATTTCTCATATATTCTGAAAGTTTACGAACTCATCTCTTAATTGTTCTTAAATTTTCAACCCTTCTCCGTTTCCCTTGTCATCTTGACATAAAACCAGATCTCAATTTGGTTAATAGAGACTAGAATCCCAAGAAATTAAACAATCAAAAAGACCTGAAATTCCATGAATCTGATGAGTAGGAATTCATTCAATACCGATATGATTTATAGATCTCGCCAAACATTTAACAATAGGATACATCACATTTTCCTCTTTCCGCCATGGAAATAATTCTGATATGGCCTCAAGAATAATCCTTCTCATTTCCATCCCAATATCAGCACTGGCAAGGATAATTTTGATAGATTTCAATGCTCGGCTTTAACCCCTTTAACAACTTCGATTTTATGTAACATCGAAAGCTCTAAACTATCACATTACCTCACTGTCTTGAAACACATCACAATTCATACAATGGTACATTACTGAAAGTCAGGAAGTCTTTACTCAATGTAGACTAGTCTAGTTCAGACGCTTCGGTTACCAATATTCTCATCTATCCAAACTTTGTCAACATGTAATAAACTTTTCAGCTTTCACAAGACGAAAACCTTATCATTCGTAGTGACTTTAACTAATATCCAACTCTTTCTAATAAATATACACTTCTCGTTCACACTATTTACTCTTTTATCAGTACAAAAATGAAATTATTTTATCAGACTTGAGAAAAATAATCCTGACATAATTGTCACATGAAATCTTTCAAATAAATAATTCACCATACCGACTGAAACTCGCGCTTTTATCACCTATGCCTTTACTGATGTCAAATCCTTACACAGAAATTAGAAAAAAAATCCCAATACTAAAATCACCACATTACCAAGATCAAATTAGAAGTATAGTCATATTTGACATGATTAGGACGAGCTGAAGAACGCACTTCGAACACGAGTCATAATTGACAAATTATGGAACAAAGATAACAAGGAAACCGAATAAAGAAATCCAAGATACGATACTATGCCGGAGAATCGAAAACCAAACTCATAGAGAAAATACAGAATACCCCGATAATTCTTCAAAGAAAGAAAGTCGAAAAGAAAACATCATTTAATCCCACTGGAATCAAATATAACAAGAACAATATATCTTCCCATACATATATATCAGATGAAGCATCAAGTAGAAGAAACAGAATCATAATATCATATGTATTCTCTCATCAATTCTTATCAGACGAAATGGAATAGAATACCCGATGAAATAGAGCAATATAAATTACAAACCAGTCAGACTACCAATGCTTTCATCCAACACCAGGATTAAAAGACATTCCCATATAACAAGAATTTCTTCAGAAGATCAATAGCCATAGAAATATTTCTGAGAACGGGTAAACACATAGAACATCTCAAAAGAGACTGCTAAATCTGTCCAGTCATAACTGTCACACTCTGATAGTTCGCATTTCAATTATCATTTCCCCAACTAGTTCTGCCGTCACAAATTTCATATTAAACCATTCACTAAAGAAGGCCAGTTTTGAATAAATTTCGATTTACACTTTTCTCGACCTTGCACCTGAGTAATTCGGTTTACCAAGGAGAATTCCTTTTCTAACTGGGACAGTGCATAACTCCAATAATCTTTACGTCAATCCGATACTTTACTGGCTCTGACTTTACTTATCAGCTCATTTTCAATCTCTGATCATACTTATAATTATTCTATCACTGAACTCTTTGGGTTCTCAACCGAAAACTTATTCAATACAAATCTCATGAAATTCCATTATAAGTACCACTTTGGTAAGGGGGAGGGGTTGTAGGACCTCTGACTCGACTTTCTTATACATACACATATGACACAACTCCCATCATCATAGCAACATCATCAAAATCATGTCATTCATTCATGTTGGCTTACACCAATTTTTCTATTGTCCCATTTAGACAATATACTTATGCATACATTCTATATTTTCTAGATAGCTTTACTTATCCATTCATTTAATTAAATTAATTCATGCTCATGACATCATATAAGGCCAAACAAACATAGATAATTGAATCACAATCACAACTTTCATTTCGTGCATCATCATGTACATATCATTACAATCATATAATCCAGTCCAACAATTTAACATAGATAAGTTCATTTCATTATAATCCTTTATCTCATAAAAAATTGTATATCCTTAACATTCATCAACATTCAACGTCCAATCAAGACAATGACATTTTCATTCGTATCATGATATTATGACCTTTATTCATACCTCTACTACTTTCTATTTATTCCGTTCATCTTATCAAGTAAGCCACATACACTACATCGTATGAGCATTAAGCAAATATGGATATTTATCACAACATGAACTTTCATCTCACATATTATCACATATGTATCATAAAATTTTATTCATACTTTTCTGAACCGAGACTTATCATAATCATAACTTTACTCAAATACCTTCGCATAACATCAAACATGGTCAGCGCAGCTCGGTTGGAGAGTACCCTGTCTAAATAACACGGTACTCATATGCGTCGGAAGACATCACACTATCACAGATCAGTGGCATGTATAGCTAAACTTTTACACATGCTAGGTTAGTCCGAGAACCGACTAAACCTGCTCTGATACCACTAAATGTAACGCCCCCAAGCCCGAAACCGTTGCCGGAGTCGAGCTTGAGGAGTTACCGAACATAATTTATCAAATTAAAAACTTCAAATCTTTTGTTTCTACATTCACAGCTTTCTAGCTACTCGCGTCACAGTTACAAGAAAAATCATATTTCGAGTTAAAAAACTCAAAATCAAGATCCGTAAATTTTCCATAAATCTAAACTCATATATCTATTTACTAATTTTTTTCTAGAATTTTTGGTTGGGCCAATTAGTACAGTTTATTAGTTAAAGTCTCCCCTGTTTCAGGGTTTGACTTCTCTGACATCTGTGTATTACGAATCAGATATCTCTCTATACAGAATTTCAATGACTACAAGGTTTGTTTCTATTAAAACTAGACTCGATAAGGAATCGTTAAATATAAATAATAACTTATAATTATTTTTTTACAATTTATTATGAATTTTTAAAGTCAGAACAAAGGATCCAGAAATCACTCTGGCCCTGTTTCACAAGGTTTCAAATATCTCATAAAGTATAATTTATATGCCTGTTTTCTTTATCCATATGAAAATAGACTCATTAAGCTTAAATTTAATAACTTTCTCATCATTTAATTCCATTTATACTATTTTTAGTGATTTTTCGAATTCATGTCATTGCTGCAGCAATATTCTGTTTTAAGGCAAATTTCATCTTTTCATGAGTTGTTATGAACTAGATAACCTATTAAACTTCCATGATATCAAACATGATCTAAATTTAACCATCACCATGACTTATCAATATCAAACATTTTCTCAACCAATCATGGCCATATCATAAAATTATTTACACAAAATAAATATATTGCTATACATGCCATACTTAAATTTTACAAGCCATTTACCCAAATGAAAGTCCTTTGGATAGTGTGATCGAACCTTCGACCCGTCCCGATTCCCGAGCTGGCTTGTTCAAAACTACAGTAAATAAAGAGAAGGGAGTAAGCATAAATGCTTAGTAAGTTCATATGTAAATAACAAGTAACATAACAATACAAATATACCAAACAACTTTAGCATGGTATCACCAAAACATATATCATATTTCTAAACATCATTCATCATCTTACTACCTTATCGTTGTTGTATCTATTATCAACCCGAGGGTTAAGAACATACCTGTCCAAAGTGTCCATTTCACAACACTTACCAAAATGTCGCTTGCATCTTAAGTGTTCTTTCATTTCACTAGAAATTTCACCCGTTGAACACATCGGAATACAACTCGGATACACGGATAATTTGCACATAAGTGCCTCATATGTAATCAAGAAATCATGTAACCCGCCCCTAGGTGAACTCGGACTCAACTCAACGAGTTCGGGTGTTCGCATCCATAAGTGAACTCGGACTCAACTCAACGAGTTCGGATGACTAGTTACATCTCACGAACTCGGACTCAACTCAACGAGTTCGGACATTCGCATCCATAAGTGAACTCGGACTCAACTCAACGAGTTCGGATGCTCAACCATCCTAGTGACATGTCACTTGTATCCTAATCTATTCCTAAGGTTCAAACGGGCTTTTTCCCTCGATCTCACATTTGCCGTCTTCCATGGAATATCGGAACCGATACTCGGTAGCAATTCATATTTATCAAGTAGTAAACATAATTTGCATATTACTCAATATTAACCACAAAGCATAATATTTCACGATTAAAAATCAGCGTATCATATAATTAACATCAATAACTTAAAAATAACAATTATGCTACATTATTTACACATGAACTTACCTCGTATGCGAAAATTGCTACTTTTACCATTTCGTCCACAACTTGGTATTTTTCCATTTTAGCCCGAATTTTAGTTTTCCTTGCTCTATCATTTAAAATATAGTCTAATTAGGACTCACATTATTCAAATTGATCCAAAATCTTATTTTGGCAAAATTACAATTTTGCCCTTAAACTTTTGCATATTTACACTTTTGCCCCAAAGCTCGTAAATTAAACTTCAGCCTATTTTCTTATGTTTTATGACATGCTGATCATTTTTCCCTTCTATGGAAACATCAAATTCTCACTCTAACATGTACTTATGACTATTAGGTATTTTTACCGATTAAGCCCTTTTGCTCGTTTTCACTTAAAACCGAGTAGTACAAGTTGTCTAACATAATTTAAAACCTCATATTCTATCATAAAACACCAAAACACACAAATTTCACCTATGGGTATTTTTTCAAATATGAACCCTAGGTTGAATTATTGCTAGCATAAGCTTAATCGAGCTACCAGGACTCCAAAAACGTAAAAATCATTAAAAACGAGGCTAGAACGGACTTACAATCGAGCTTGGAAGCTTGAAAAACCCTAGCCATGGTTTCTCCTTGCTATATTCGGCCATGGGGTTGAAGATGAGCAAAATTGGCTTTTAATTTTGTATTTTAATTCATTTTACCCCTAAATGACCAAAATGCCCTTACTACTAAACTTTCCAAAAATTCCATCCATGTCCAATTTTTGTCCATAGACTTAGAAATTGATAAAATTGCTATTTAAGACCTCCTAATTAATATTTCAAAACAATTTCATACTAGAAACTTCTAGAATGCAAGTTTTACAAATTATTCGATTTAGTCCCTAATTTCAATTTAAGCACTTTATGCATAAAATTTCTTCACGAAAATTTCACACAATCATGAAATTATATCATAGACCTCAAAATAATCATAAAATAATTATTTCTATCTCGGATTTTGTGGTAACAAAACCGCTATTCTGACTAGGCCCAAAATTAGGATATTACATCCCATGCTAAAACTCAACTTGGTTTCCAATGCCTCTTGTTACTTCTTCTAAAACCTCGAGGTAAACTATAACACCCCCTACTCGTATCCGTTGCTAGAATAGAGTACGAGGCATTATCAAGGAGTACAAAACACTTACAGATAATTTAAATATATTTTCATAACAACTTTCTCGATTTTATACTATTTCATATTTAAGCTTTACTTACCCAAGTATTTGAAATATCATCTTTATGCAAATAGCGCACATGAGGTACATAATTCCATAATTAAGAATGAACACATTTATCAAACATATTCCACATTCATATATCAATGTCTCACGTTTCCATATATCAATAACTGTCATTTTTCTTGTTTTTCAGATAATTATGTGTAATCATTGATAAGCATGCAATTCACTGTTTCTTCCTGTCAATCACAATTTCAAATGACAAATTCGTGTGAATAAGCTCAACCTCATTAGGTGTTTAAATTCTATCACTTTTATTCACATACTCATAATTTACTAACATATCCTGTCAAACACAATCTCTGAATGACAAAATCACATAATTGAGCTCAATAATAATAATGATAACATTACTTACATTTCTTTTTCCACACGTTACATTTACGACTTACCAACTTGTCCATTCAAGGAACGGCTTACGAATTTGAGTACATCGGGATCTAAAGCCCAAAGTCTAGCTGAAGCACATAAGTGCTAAACGGAAGCCCGAAGGCTAACTGGAGCACATAAGTGCTAAACGGAAGCCCGAAGGCTAACTGAAGCTCACCAGAGCTGAATTGGAACCCCAAAAGGGTTGACTGAAACTCATATGAGTTAACGGAAGCTCATAAGAGCTAAACAGAAAGCAAACACGAGAATTCACAACAAATGCTGAATCTCGGTTTACTTGGGTAATTTACCGTCAATTCATCTTTTTCACTGAAAGATTGTACTCATTTCCTGCGTTCCGTTCCTCCAAAATTCTCAGTTCAATTTCATAACTTTTGTACATAATTTACTTATTTTCAACAATTAACATACATAAATATTAATCACCATTCATAAAATAATATTGAAATTTAATAATATTAACAAATGGTCACTAAATTTAGTTATATATAAACTCACAAGTTCGATTTTTGTATTATAGCAATAATCATAATTTTATAATAAATATTCCAAATAAAACATTATATCGTTTCTAATTCAACACTTATCGATTATAATCGGGAATGTGATCAATTTATACACGAGTCATTCATATATTTTTCCTCCTTCTCCTCCCCATCCACATCCTTGGTATAAATAACACACTTGTAAGTAACTTTATCCATAATTTTCACTAATTACTTATGTGAATATTCAAGCTATCCACCCATGTCATAGTCACTAAATTATTTATATCTGAAGCTACGAAGCTCCAAATTAAGATACACTAATTTTCCCTAAAACTATATTTACATATCTTCTTACCATAAAATTTTCATAATTTTTGGTTGGGCCAATTAATACAGTTTATTCATTCAAGTCTCCCCTGTTCTGCTGTCTGACAGTTCCGACCCTTCTTCACTAAAAATTAATTATCTCCTCATACAGTATTTTAATGATGTTTTTGTTTGTTTCTCTTGAAAATAGACTCATTCAGGATTCTAAACATATAAATTTAAGCCCATAATTATTTTTATCCAATTTTTGATGATTTTACAAAGTCAGAACAGGGGAACCCGAAATTATTCTGACATTGTCTCACAAAACTTATCGTATCTCATGATTCACAATTCCATTTCTTACATCATTTCTTCTATAAGAAACTAGACTCAATAAGATTTAATTTCATATTTTATACATCCTCTAATTCCATATCTACAATTTTTGGTGATTTTTCAAAGTTAGACTATTGCTGCTATCCAAAACAGTTTTAGTGCAAAATGTTGATTTCCATTTTGCCCCAAATTTCACAATTCATACAATTCAGTCCTTGCTCAAGTAACCCCTCAATTAAGATAATTTTCTAAATTAATACTTTTCCTAAACATTATAAGTTATTTCATAACTATTGAAATTCAGAATTTCCACATAAAACTCTAACTTCAAACTCTTTTACAATTAGGTCCCAAACATTCACTTTCTATTCAATTCTTTCAATAAAATCAACATATAAACAATTTAAAGCTCTAATTCCATGCCAAATCATCATATACTTCTAGCACATATCCATATAAACTTTCAATTTCTTTCATAGAATCAAAAACTAATGAATTCAGCAAGTGGACCTAGTTGTAAAATTCACAAAAACACAAAAATTTCAAGAAATAATCAAGAATTGAACTTACTTGAAGTAAAAATATGAAAAACCAGCTTAATAGAACTCTTCCATGGCATTTTTCTGATGAGAATGCAGAAAAATAAAGAGAAATCTAGATAATTCCACTTTAGTCTTAGCTTTATTAAGTAAATTTTGCAATTTTCCAATTTTGCCCTTAATTCTCCTTATTTTCTTTCTGATTTCATACCCTTGCCGTCCAGCTCAAATAGAACTTGGGTCTATTTTCCTTTTAAACCCTCTTTCTTTTATCAATTAAGCTATTTAATCATTTCCCACAATTTTGCATTTGATACAATTTAGTCCTTTTTGTTCAATTAACTATCAGAACTTTAAAATTTCATGACGAAACTTTAATACTAACATATTAACACTCTATAAATATTTATAAAAATATTTATGGATCGATTTAAAATTCCCGAGGTCTCGATACCTTATTTTCGATTCTAATTATTTTAATATTTATTTTTAGTACACTATTTCAAAATTTTTCCTAACTTCACATTTAACTTATACTCACTAAATTAATAATATTTCCTACTCATTTGTTGGATTTAGTGATCTCGAATCACTGTTCTGACACCACTGAAAATTAGGCTATTACATAAACCTCGGGTCTCGATTTGAGATAATTGACAACGGTACTCCATGAAGCCTCACAATCTTGGAAAAGTACAAGTCGGCTAATCTCTCAAGGGAGTAGTCGGTACATACTGGTATAAAATGTGTCGACTTAGTTAGCCTATCCACAACCACCCATACTGCATTCTTTTTCTTTGGGGTTACTGGCAAACCCGTCACAAAATCCATAGTGATCTGATCCCACTTCCACTCGGGGACCATGATAGGCTGAAGTAGACCCGAAGGTACTTGGTGTTCAGCCTTCACTTGCTGACACATTAGGCACTTAGACACAAACTCTAAAATATCTCTTTTCATACCCGACCACCAGTACATTTTCTTCAGGTCGTTATACATTTTCACACTACCGAGATGGACAGACAAATGACCACTATATGTCTCTCTTAGAATCTTCTGAATAAGCTCATTGTCCTTGGGTGCAGAAACTCTATCTTTAAACATTATACATCTATCGGTACCAATGCAAAAATCTGATTCAATTCCCGACTCACACTAAGTTCTCTTGGCTTGCAATTTCTCATCACCTTTCTGAGCTTCACGGATCTCTTGAAGAAACGTCGATCTAGCTCCCAAATCTGCTAGAACCGAACCATTATCTGACAAAGCCATATTAGCATTCATTGCTCTCAGCGCAAATAATAATTTTCTACTCAATGCATCGGTGACGACGTTCGCCTTTCCCGGATGGTACTTTATTACCATCTCGTAATCTTTTAACAGCTCTAACCATCAGTGTTGCCGCAAATTCAATTCCTTTTGAGTCATCAAGTGCTTTAAGCTCTTATGGTCGGTGGATACCCGACATTTCTCGCCATATAAATGGTCTCTCCAAATTTTTAGCGTGAACACAATGACTGCTAGCTCTAAATCGTGCGTCGGGTAGTTCTTCTCATGTGGCTTCAGTTGCCTTGAAGCGTAAGCTATGGTCTTACCTTCTTGCATAAACACATACCCCAAACCAATTAAGGAGGCGTCGCTATATATCACAAACTCCTTACCCGACTCTGACTGTACTAACACCGGGGCTTCGATCAATAAAGCCTTCAGTTTCTCGAAACTTTGTTGGCACTTTTCTGTCCATTCAAACTTGAAATTTTTTTGCAGCAATCTTATTATCGGCGTAGCTATCATAGAGAATCCATTTACAAATCGTCTGTAGTACCCGGCCAAACCCAAAAAGCTTCGGACCTCAGTCACATTCCTCGGTGGTTTCCACTCTACAATAGCCGACATCTTGCTTGGGTCAACTCGGTTCCCGTCTTCCGACACAATGTGTCTTAGGAATCTGACCTCCTTAAGCCAAAATTCACTTTTACTGAACTTGGCGTATAAATGCTTGTCTCTCAAGGTTTGCAACACACTCTCAGATGCTCTGCGTGCTTGCTTTCATCATGTGAATAAACTAATCTGTCATCGATAAAGACGATATCAAACTTATCTAGATACTGTCAGAAAATGTGATTCATTAAATCCATAAACACCCCGAGGCATTAGTCAGACCAAAGGGCATGACGAGGAATTCATAATGCCCGTATCTTGTCCGAAATGCAGTCTTTGGCACATCTTGCTCTTTCACTCTTAACTGGTAGTATCCGGATCTCAAGTCAATCTTGGAAAATATAGTGGCTCCCTTTAACTGATCAAATAGGTCGTCGATCCTTGGCAAAGGATACTTGTTCTTCATTGTTACCTTATTGAGCTGTCTATAGTCGATACATAACCTCATCACCCATCTTTCCTTTTCATGAAGAGTACCGGAGGGAAAACCTCGATCTTGTAAAGCCCTTTTCCATTAGCTCTTGCAACTGCGCTTCCAACTCTTTCAACTCCGTTGGAGCCATCCTATACAGAGCAATCGAGATGGGTGTCGTACCGGGGGCCAACTCAATTTTAAACTCAACTTCCCTCACTGGAGGTAATCTGGGTAATTCTTCTGGAAACATGTCTGTAAACTCACAAACTACTGACACTAATTCAATCTTCAACTCAGACACTTGAGTATTCTGCACAAAAGCTAGGTAAGCCTCATATCCTTTCCTCAAATATTTCTCGGTAGTCGAAGATGATATTACTACAGGCAGATTATCTGGCTCATTTGGTCTAGCTTGAAGAACATTCTCGTCTTCACATCTCAACTCAATAACTTTTCTCCTATAGTCCACTACAACGCTATGAGCAGTCAACCAGTCCATCCCAAGGATTACATCAAATTCATTAAATGACAATAACATCAAGTTAGCCGGAAACCAATAACCCCTAACTGTCAAAGGAAAATTTATACATACTTGATCAACTAGTACATATCTGCTTGAAGGATTGGACACTTTTATTACAAACTCAGTGGACTCTGCTAGCATACTCATATGAGGCATCAAATCTATACATATATACGAGTGAGTAGATCCCGGGTCAATTACAGCAACAACAGGTATTTCATGGATAGAAAAGGTACCTGTGATCATGTCGGGAGACTCTGCCTCTTCCTGAGCTCGTATAGCATAAGTCCTTGCAGGTGCTCTACCTTCGGACCTCACCACAGCATCTCTTAGCATGCTTCTACTGCTAGCCTCACTTCTGAGGTTTTTCTGTGGCCTACCCCTCAAAGGGGCACCATTCGCTTTCACATCTTGTTTTCTCTGTAACACCCCGTACCCGAGACCGTCGCCGGGGTCAGACACGAGGGGTTAACAGCCTTAATTCACTTATTTCCATAGTCCATTTAAAAATTTCCAGACACACGGGTTAGTGCATCACTGTCGCCTTAAAAATCATATCTTAAGTTTCAAAACTCAAAAATCAGTTTCGTAAATTTTTCCTGAAACTAGACTCATATATAAATCTACAATTTTTTTTCTAGAATTTTTGGTCGAGCCAATTAGTACAGTTTATTAGTTAAAGTTTCCCCTGTTTCAGGGTTCGACTACACTGACCTTTGCGCATTACGACTTGGATATCTCCCTGTACAGGGCTTCAATACTAATTCCGTTTGTTTCTATAGAAACTAGACTCGAAAAGGAAACTATACATATATGGCATGACTTCTAATTATCTCTGGTTAATGTGTAATGAATTTCCAAAGTCCGAACAGGGAATCCAGAAACCGTTCTGACCCGGTTTCGCAAAAACTTAAATATCTCATAATATACTGTTCATATGATTGTTTCGTTACTTTCCTAAGAAAATAGATTCATCAAGGTTCGATTACATAATTTATTCACTATTTAATTCCATTCCTACTTTTTTTAGTGATTTTTCACATTCACGTCACTGCTACTATCAACATCTATTTTTAAGGTAGACTTTACCTATTACATAGTTTCCATGATTCAACTAGCCCTTTAGCATATATAGCACAAAATATGATCATGATTAACCATTCCAACGGCTAATCATTCCCAAACATTTCCATACCTCTTAATGAACATCATACAAGACGATTATAATACTAAGCTCAAAGTGTATATAAGCCATTTTCGCATGGCTATCAAAATTTATACAAAACCAAAGGCTCCATGACCAACAACAAAACGGGTAGTCCTATACATGTCATTTCAAAGTTCAACCAAAAGTGTACCAAAAAGGGGCTTTAATAGTGTGGACGAATTCGACTTCAACAATCCTGAGTCCGATAGCTGACGAACCCAAAATCTATAAAATAGAGAATCAAAGAAACGGAGTAAGCATTTAAGGCTTAGTAAGTTTGAGCCATGAAATTAGACACAACCAAAGTATAGCATTCATATGGCTAAACGGATAATCTCATATGCACAAATTCTCAATATCATACTTACTTCACATTACCAACCCTTATATTCATACACAAAAGATCAACTTAGCCTGTGACAGCCCAAAATTGACCCTAGTCGGGAAGTGGTTTCGGGACCGCTAAACCGAGTCATAAAAATAATTAACCGTCATAATTGATGCTCATTATATGTACATGTGCATGTGTGAAAATTTCGTGTTTGAATTTTGTTTAATTGTAGGTGAATTTTAGTAAATAGGACTTATGTGAGAAAATTTTGAAATGTGATAGGTCAAAGCATAAGGATCTATTAGTGCATGAAATAAAAAGGGGGACTTGCATGTCAATTTCCCCCCCTAATTAGTAGTGGCCGGCCATGACAAGCATGGTAGACCAAGTGTGATGGGCAAGAACATGTCAAAAACATGTTGAGTTAGTGTTTCATGGGAAGTATGATAAAATAAGGAGCATGGGCATAAAATAATGAAAGGGAATATGATGAAAACAAAAAAAAAAGTGTGTGGTTGTTCCCCCCCATTTGGCCGAAACTAGAAAGAAAAAACAAAAAAAAAGTGTCCATCTTTCTTCATTTCCCTTGGCCGAATGTTCTAAGGAAGAAAGAAAAACAAGTTGTGTTCTTTGGTTCTTCTTGGCCGAATTGAAAAGAAAAAGAAGAAATTGAAGTTAAGGCATTTGGTCACCTTTAAGTTGATTAAGAAGCTCTTGAATATTCGGTGCCTAGGGGAAAAGTTTCTAAGAAGTTTGGCCATGCATGTAACTAGATTGAGGTATGTTTGATATTATTCTTTGAGATTCATGTATATTTTAAGTTGTAAGTTTGAAATCTACCTAGCCATGGTTCAAATTTTGTTAATTGATGGAGATGATATTCGGCCATGAATGTTACATTCTTGGTTGGTATTTTGATGTCTTTGGTGATGAGGTATGAAGATGGTTGATTTTGAGTGTTTAATAAAAAGGATACATGAATTATTGTTAAATAATGGTCGAATGTAGCATGATTAAAGATGTGAATAAATTGAAGTTAAGGAGGTTGTCAATGAAAAATATGAGTTGGATGAGTTTTAAAGAATAAAAATTTAGGTGACTAGAGGTCAAGGACATTCGGTCAAAGGCTTGTGTGCTAGCAAAATCGGCCTAAATGTCGTTTTGATGTGTTGAATTGAGTAAGCTAGATGTTGGAACACATAAGGATTCGGCCTTCTAAAACAATAGAGATAAGTGTATGAAAGGCTAAGTTTAAGTAGTAAGGCCGAATAGGTTGTAGATAAGGCACTTGTGAGTTCTTGGCCAAGCAATTGACAAATTAAATTAGAGTTCTTGTGACGTATAATGTCAAGTCTAACTTGGTATATTTGGCCACCTAATTAAGTACATCGGTGGTGTTGAATGTAATCTTACACATTCGGCCATATGGGGTAAAAATGGGTCGAGTGTTCATGAGATGAAATTAGGTGTTTAAATGATGTTATAGTTGACATTGTGCATATATACATGCATTCGGCCATCTAATTGAGTATGAAGGTGGTGTTAAATCTAATTGTGATGCCCATTCCGAAGTATATATATATACATATATATACATAAGTATGCCCATTCGTGATGTTACCTTTAATTATGTGTATAATCGACTAAATGGGTAATTAGTGAGGATGGTTGCCGAATATACAGACATACATATGCATGTGTAATTGAATTATGAATGTTTAGCAAGATGGTTAAACTAGTTGATTTATTGATTAAGCTCAAGGAGTTAAAGGAGGAGAATCAAGCAAAGGCAAAGAAAAGATCATCGAGTAGCCGAGTTGGAACCGTCTTACCCAACACAAAGTAAGTCATTAAGCATATAGTTTGTATTAATTTAAATGGTCATAACGTCTATGTAATGATGCTGAATGGAATGATAAATATATATATACATGTATGCATGTGGTGATGAAAGTGTTGAATGAAAAGAAAAGAGGTGAGATGTATTGAGTTGTTGATCTCGGCACTAAGTGTGCGGGTATAAACATTTATGATCATGAGATTGGCACTAAGTGTGCGGGTTTAAATTGTACAGCACTAAGTGTGCGAGTTTGATTATATAGCACTAAGTGTGCGAGTTGATTATATAGCACTGAGTGTGCGGACTTAATATATACTTTGAATCACTATGGACACTAAGTGTGCGACATTATTGAGTTGATCACGGACAGCGGATCGGGTAAGTACCTTGAGTTCATGGCTAATAGGCGCTATGTTTATATTTGGAGTTGAGCTTGGTAAGTTTGAACCTATGTGACAATTATAATTGAAGTCACGTACATAAGATTTATCGTGGAATAGGTGAAAGGTCGTTTAGTTGTATGATTGTAACAAAAATACAATGATGTATGAAAATGCCTCAAATATCCTATTGATTAGTATATGGAATGTGAATGCATGACTTGGTATGAGATTGAACCGATAGGTCTAAGGAACTATGGTATGGTTCGGTATGGATGGAGTAACTAGCCTCGTTCCATTTTGTTTCCTCTTGTGATAATGTTATTAATGGATGGTAGTGCATTGCTTATGACTTACTGAGTTATATACTCACTCGGTGTTTCCTTGTCACCTATTTTAGGTTTCTTGGACTCGTCTCTTTTTGCGTGATCGGGCCGTCATCGAAGTCATCACACCGGCTAGCAACTTTTGGTATCTTCTTTTTAGTCGGTCTAGGAGAACATTTCGGCATGTATAGGCTAATATGTTTTGCTGAAATTTGGTATGTAAACTTTTAGCCATGCGAAAATGGCATAAATGTTCGGTTGGATTTGGTTCTATAATGTTAGGTCGTAAGTCTTGGAAATTCGATTTTATGCCATATGTCATGGTTGATTATTTTTGGTGTCAAAATTCATGATATGGCAATAGTGTAGTAGGGAGATGTTTGACAATGATTAGCCCTTGGCATGGCTAGTCATGATCATAATTTGTGATATGTATGATGAATTACTAGTTAGATCAAGGAGAAATCACGAAATAGACATAGTTGCTTTAGTAACAGATGCTGGCAGCAGCAGTGACGTGAGATTGAAAAATCACTAAAAATATTAGGTGTGGAATTAATTAATGAATAAATTATGTAATCGAATCTCGATGAGTCTATTTTCATATAGAAGAAACGAAACGACCATATGAGCTGTATGTTAGGAGATAATTAAACTCTTGTGAAACAGGGCCAGAGCGATTTCTGGATTCCCTGTTCCGAATTTGGAAATTTATTATAAATTAACCAGAGATAATTAGAAGTCATGCCATATGTGCATAGATTCCCCTTCGAGTCTAGTTTCTATAGAAACAAACGACATCAGTAATGAAGCCCTGTACAGGGAGATATCCAAGTCGTAATGCGCAGAGGTCAGTGTAGTCGATCCCTGTAACATGGGATACTTTGACTAATAAACTGTACTAATTGGCCCAACCAAAAATTCTAGAAAAAAATATGTAGATGGGTATATGAGTCTAGTTTCAGGGAAAAATTACGGAACTGGATTTCGAGTTTCAGAACTCAAGATATGATTTTTAAAGCAACTTGTACGCAGATTGGCAGCTTGTCTGGGAAATTTTTTTAAGTGGTTTGAAGTCTGTTAACACCTCGTGTTCGACTCCGGCGACGGCCTCGGGTTCGGGGTGTTACATTTGATTGGTATCAGAGCTATAGTTTAGTCGGTTCTAGGACTACCATAGCACGTATGAGTCTAGCTGTACATGCCTTAATGTTAATGTTTAAATGTGTGATGACTTCTGACGGTTAAAATTTTTGTTTTGATTAGTAAATGGATCCCGGTGTAGAGAGAACCTTGGCGGATGACATTGAAAGTGTAGCGGCTGCTCCTGCACAAGGGACGCCGCCTGTTGAACATTAGTCATCTGCGAATAATCAAGGTGAGGGGGCTAAACAAGCCTTCTTTACCATGATGAATGAGTGGGTCACGCAATATGCCCGAACCAATCCGGCTGTCCAACAATTCCCGAATTTGAATAATCCACCCCAAGAGCCCGTAATGCCATCAGTTACTGATCCTGTGAGGCTGAGTAAGCCACCTGTAGACTTGATTAGGAAGCGCGGGGCTGAGGAGTTCAGGGCCATAGTTACTGATGATGCTGAAAGGGCCGAGTTCTGGCTTGATAACACCATTCGGGTGTTTGATGAACTGTCATGCACGCCCGATGAATGTCTAAAGTGTGCTATATCCTTGTTGCGGGACTCAGCCTACTATTGGTGGAGGACCCTGATTTCCATAGTCCCAAACGAACGAGTTACTTGGGACTTCCTTCAAACGGAATTTCGAAAGAAATATATTAGTCAACGGTTCATTGACCAAAAGCGTAAGGAATTCTTGGAACTCAAGCAAGGCCGTATGACAGTATCTGAATACGAACATGAATTCGTAAGACTCAGTAGGTATGCCCGGGAGTGTGTAGCTGATGAGGTTGCTATGTGCAAAAGATTCGAAGAAGGGTTGAATGAAGATTTAAAGCTACTAGTGGGTATTTTGGAGATAAAAGAATTCGTGACACTAGTCGAACGAGCCTGCAAGGCGGAAGAACTTGGAAAGGAGAAGAAGAAGGCTGAATTTGAAGCTAGAGACTATCGTAAAAGATCGACGAGTAAAGCTCCGTTCTCAGCTGTAAAGAAGTTTAGGGAGGACACTAATAAGTCGAGGACGACTGCGGGAATTTCCATCAGAGCACGACCACTGACGGACTCTCGAGCTACTTCGGTAGCTAGTGTGGGCAATAATCGTCAAGAGAAACCTGAATGTCCCCAATGCGGAAGACGACACCTAGGTGAATGTTGGGGTAAGTCTACTAACAGGGCCTGTTACGGATGCGGTTCGAAGGACCACTTCATTAGAGATTGCACGGAGCTTGATGAGAAGAATAAGATTCAAGGTGCAAGACCTAGTGGAGTGACAACTAGAGGTAGACCACCGAGAATTTTAGGAGGTAGGGGTGGTAGTCAGAGAGGGGCCTCTGATACGGCTGTTCGAGCCGAGAACCGTACTCCTGCTAGAGCATATGCCATTCACGCACGAGAGAAGGCATCCTCCCCTGACGTCATCACTGGTACCTTCATTCTCTTTGATACTAATGTGATTGCATTGATTGACCCTGGCTCTACTCATTCATATGTATGTGAAACCTTAGCATCCAGTAAGACTCCACCTGTTGAGTCTACTGAGTTCGTAATTCGAGTGTCAAACCCTTTGGGTCAATACGTACTTGTTGATAAAGTGTGTAAGAGATGCCCTCTAATAATCCGAGAATCCTGTTTTCTGGTCGATTTGATGCTTTTGCCGTTTGATGAATTTGATGTTATTCTTGGTATGGATTGGTTGACCGTACATGATGCAGTGGTGAACTGCAAAAGAAAAACCATCGATTTGAGGTGCACAAATAACGAGATAATCCGAGTTGAGTCTACGGACTTAAGGGGGTTGCCAGCTGTAATATCCTCAATGTTGGCCCAGAAATATGTAAGAAAAGGGTGCGAAGCATACCTTGCGTATGTACTTGATGACAAAGAATTAGAAAAAAAGCCCGAATCTGTACCGGTGGTTTGTGAATACCCGGATGTTTTTCCTGAAGAATTACCGGGTTTACCACCTGTTCGGGAGGTAGAGTTTGGTATTGAGCTTGTACCTGGAACTACGCCAATTTCGATAGCTCCGTATCGTATGGCACCAACCGAGTTAAAGGAATTGAAAGCTCAATTGCAAGAGTTGACGGATAGAGGTTTCACTCGACCAAGTTTCTCACCTTGGGGTGCACCAGTATTGTTCGTGAAAAAGAAGGACGGAACCATGAGGTTGTGCATTGACTATCGTCAGCTGAATAAAGTGACAATAAAGAACAAATATCCGTTACCGCGTATCGATGATTTGTTCGACCAACTGAAGGGAGCCTCAGTGTTCTCAAAAATAGATTTGAGATCGGGCTATTATCAGTTGCGAATTCGAGATTCGGACATACCCAAAACTGCCTTCAGAACAAGATATGGTCACTACGAGTTCTTAGTGATGCCGTTTGGGCTCACTAATGCCCCTGCGGTATTTATGGATTTGATGAATCGGATCTTCAGACAGTATTTGGACCGGTTCGTAGTTGTGTTCATTGATGACATCTTGGTCTATTCAAGAGATGAGACCGAACATGCTGAGCACCTGAGATTAGTGTTGCAAATTTTGCGGGATAAGCAGTTATATGCTAAGTTCAGTAAGTGTGAGTTCTGGTTAAGAGAGGTTAGCTTCTTGGGTCATGTGGTATCCGCATCGGGTATTCGAGTTGACCCGAGCAAAATTTCAGCCATACTTAACTGGAAGCCTCCAAGAAATATTACCGAAGTTCGGAGCTTCCTGGGGCTCGCCGGTTATTACCGACGATTTGTAAAAGGTTTCTCGATGATAGCCACACCAATGACGAAGCTACTTCAAAAGGATGTTAAGTTCGAATGGACGGAGAAATGTCAGAAAAGTTTCGATCAACTGAAAACTTATTTGACTGAAGCTCCAATTTTAGTTCAACCCGAATCAGGCAAAGAGTTTGTCATTTATAGTGACGCATCCCTACTTGGGTTGGGTTGCGTATTGATGCAAGAAGGTCGAGTGGTGGCCTATGCGTCGAGACAATTAAAGCCACATGAGAAAATTATCCGACCCATGATCTCGAACTAGCTGCCATCGTATTTGCTTTAAAAATATGGCGACATTACTTATTTGGTGAAAAGTGCCATGTATTTTCGGATCACAAAAGTCTCAAATATTTGATGACTCAAAGAGACTTAAATCTGCGACAAAGACGTTGGCTTGAGTTGTTGAAAGATTACGAGCTTGCCATTGATTACCACCCGGGAAAGGCTAATGTGGTTGCGGACGCCTTAAGCCGGAAATCACTATTTGCTTTACGAGCGATGAATGTGCACTTGTCTGTTCTACCCGACAATGTGTTAGTAGCTGAATTAAAGGCCAAACCATTATTGATTTGTCAAATTCGTGATGCTCAGAAAGTCGACGATGAATTGGTTGCAAAACGGGCTGAATGTGTTCCGAATATGGAATCCGAATTTCAAATTGATGATGACGATTGTTTGAGGTTCAGAAGTCGGTTGTGTGTTCCAAGAAATTCAGAACTCATTTCGATGATTCTGAACGAAGCCCATTGTAGCCGAATGTCAATTCACCCGGGGAGTACGAAAATGTACAACGACTTGAAACGTCGATTTTGGTGGCATGGTATGAAACGAGACATCTCTGACTTTGTTTCGAGATGTTTAATATGTCAACAAGTGAAAGCGGAACATCAAGTGCCTTCAGGATTACTTCAGCCGATCATGATACCCGAGTGGAAATGGGATCGAGTCACAATGGACTTTGTGTCCGGACTGCCATTGTCAGCAAGTAAGAAGGATGCGATTTGGGTTGTTGTTGATAGACTGACTAAGTCGGCTCACTTTATCCCCGTGCGTACGGATTTTTCATTGGATAAACTAGCCTAATTGTATGTTTCTCAGATTGTGAGATTACACGGGGTGCCTATTTCTATCGTGTCGGATAGAGATCCGAGATTCACCTCGCGATTTTGGAAGAAATTGCAAGAAGCTTTGGGTACCAAGCTGCATTTTAGCACCGCTTTTCATCCACAAACCGATGGTCAATCCGAGTGGATAATTCAGATACTTGAGGATATGTTGAGATGTTGCATCCTCGAGTTTAGTGGTTCATGGGAACGGTATTTACCTTTGATTGAATTCGCTTACAACAATAGTTTTCAATCAAGTATTAAGATGGCACCTTACGAGGCTTTGTACGGTCGTAAATGCCATACACCATTGTTTTGGACCGAACTCGGTGAAAGTAAAATTTTCGGAGTTGATTTGATTAAAGATGCCGAACAGAAAGTAAAGGTAATCCGTGAAAGTCTGAAAGCAGCCACAGATCGTCAGAAATCGTATGCGGATTTGAAACGAAAAGACATTGAATATCAGGTGGGAGATAAAGTGTTTCTTAAAGTTTCGCCTTGGAAAAAGGTACTCAGATTTGGCCGTAACGGCAAGTTGAGTCCGAGATTCATTGGGCCGTACGAAATCTCCAAACGAGTTGGTCCAGTTGCGTATCGATTGATTTTGCCCCCTGAACTTGAAAAGATCCACGACGTCTTTCATGTTTCGATGCTTCGACGCTATAGATCTGATCCATCGCACATAATTAGCCCATCAGAGGTTGAAATTCAAGCCGATATGAGTTACGAAGAAGAACCGATGCGTATCCTAGCTCGTGAAGTGAAGGAGTTGCGAAACAAAAGGGTTCCGCTAGTAAAGGTGTTATGGCTCAAACACGGGATCGAGGAAGCTACTTGAGAAACCGAGAGCTCGATGAAAGAACGATACCCAAACTTATTTACCGGTAAGATTTTCGGGGACGAAAATTTCTTAAGTGGGGGAGAGTTGTGACAGCCCAAAATTGACCCTAGTCGGGAAGTGGTTTCGGGACCGCTAAACTGAGTCATAAAAATAATTAACCGTCATAATTGATGCTCATTATATGTACATGTACATGAGTGAAAATTTCGTGTTTGAATTTTGTTTAATTGTAGGTGAATTTTAGTAAATAGGACTTATGTGAGAAAATTTTGAAATGTGATAGGTCAAAGCATAAGGATCTATTAGTGCATGAAATAAAAAGGGGGGACTTGCATGTCAATTTCCCCCCTAATTAGTAGTGGCCGGCCATGACAAGCATGGTAGACCAAGTGTGATGGGCAAGAACATGTCATAAACATGTTGAGTTAGTGTTTCATGGGAAGTATGATAAAATAAGGAGCATGGGCATAAAATAATGAAAGGGAATATGATGAAAAAAAAAAGTGTGTGGTTGTTCCCCCCCCCATTTGGCTGAAACTAGAAAGAAAAAAACAAAAAAAAAGTGTCCATCTTTCTTCATTTCCCTTGGCCGAATGTTCTAAGGAAGAAAGAAAAACAAGTTGTGTTCTTTGGTTCTTCTTGGCCGAATTGAAAAGAAAAAGAAGAAATTGAAGTTAAGGCATTTGGTCACCTTTAAGTTGATTAAGAAGCTCTTGAATATTCGGTGCCTAGGGGAAAAGTTTCTAAGAAGTTTGGCCATGCATGTAACTAGATTGAGGTATGTTTGATATTATTCTTTGAGATTCATGTATATTTTAAGTTGTAAGTTTGAAATCTACCTAGCCATGGTTCAAATTTTGTTAATTGATGGAGATGATATTCGGCCATGAATGTTACATTCTTGGTTGGTATTTCGATGTCTTTGGTGATGAGGTATGAAGATGGTTGATTTTGAGTGTTTAATAAAAAGGATACATGAATTATTGTTAAATAATGGTCGAATGTAGCATGATTAAAGATGTGAATAAATTGAAGTTAAGGAGGTTGTCAATGAAAAATATGAGTTGGATGAGTTTTAAAGAATAAAAATTTAGGTGACTAGAGGTCAAGGACATTCGGTCAAAGGCTTGTGTGCTAGCAAAATCGGCCTAAATGTCGTTTTGATGTGTTGAATTGAGTAAGCTAGATGTTGGAACACATAAGGATTCGGCCTTCTAAAACAATAGAGATAAGTGTATGAAAGGCTAAGTTTAAGTAGTAAGGCCGAATAGGTTGTAGATAAGGCACTTGTGAGTTCTTGGCCAAGCAATTGACAAATTAAATTAGAGTTCTTGTGACGTATAATGTCAAGTCTAACTTGGTATATTTGGCCACCTAATTAAGTACATCGGTGGTGTTGAATGTAATCTTACACATTCGGCCATATGGGGTAAAAATGGGTCGAGTGTTCATGAGATGAAATTAGGTGTTTAAATGATGTTATAGTTGACATTGTGCATATATACATGCATTCGGCCATCTAATTGAGTATGAAGGTGGTGTTACATCTAATTGTGATGCCCATTCCGAAGTATATATATACATATATATATACATAAGTATGCCCATTCGTGATGTTACCTTTAATTATGTGTATAATCGACTAAATGGGTAATTAGTGAGGATGGTTGCCGAATATACAGACATACATATGCATGTGTAATTGAATTATGAATGTTTAGCAAGATGGTTAAACTAGTTGATTTATTGATTAAGCTCAAGGAGTTAAAGGAGGAGAATCAAGCAAAGGCAAAGAAAAGATCATCGAGTAGCCGAGTTGGAACCGTCTTACCCAACACAAAGTAAGTCATTAAGCATATAGTTTGTATTAATTTAAATGGTCATAACGTCTATGTAATGATGCTGAATGGAATGATAAATATATATATACATGTATGCATGTGGTGATGAAAGTGTTGAATGAAAAGAAAAGAGGTGAGATGTATTGAGTTGTTGATCTCGGCACTAAGTGTGCGAGTATAAACATTTATGATCATGAGATTGGCACTAAGTGTGCGAGTTTAAATTGTACAGCACTAAGTGTGCGAGTTTGATTATATAGCACTAAGTGTGCGAGTTGATTATATAGCACTGAGTGTGCGAACTTAATATATACTTTTGAATCACTATGGACACTAAGTGTGCGACATTATTGAGTTGATCACGGACAGCGGATCGGGTAAGTACCTTGAGTTCATGGCTAATAGGCGCTATGTTTATATTTGGAGTTGAGCTTGGTAAGTTTGAACCTATGTGACAATTATAATTGAAGTCACGTACATAAGATTTATCGTGGAATAGGTGAAAGGTCGTTTAGTTGTATGATTGTAACGAAAATACAATGATGTATGAAAATGCCTCAAATATCCTATTGATTAGTATATGGAATGTGAATGCATGACTTGGTATGAGATTGAACCGATAGGTCTAAGGAACTATGGTATGGTTCGGTATGGATGGAGTAACTAGCCTCGTTCCATTTTGTTTCCTCTTGTGATAATGTTATTAATGGATGGTAGTGCATTGCTTATGACTTACTGTGTTATATACTCACTCGGTGTTTCCTTGTCACCTATTTTAGGTTTCTTGGACTCGTCTCTTTTTGCGTGATCGGGCCGTCATCGAAGTCATCACACCGGCTAGCAACTTTTGGTATCTTCTTTTTAGTCGGTCTAGGAGAACATTTCGGCATGTATAGGCTAATATGTTTTGTTGAAATTTGGTATGTAAACTTTTAGCCATGCGAAAATGGCATAAATGTTCGGTTGGATTTGGTTCTATAATGTTAGGTCGTAAGTCTTGGAAATTCGATTTTTATACCATATGTCATGGTTGATTATTTTTGGTGTCAAAATTCATGATATGGCAATAGTGTAGTAGGGAGATGTTTGACAATGATTAGCCCTTGGCATGGCTAGTCATGATCATAATTTGTGATATGTATGATGAATTACTAGTTAGATCAAGGAGAAATCACGAAATAGGCATAGTTGCTTTAGTAACAGATGCTGGCAGCAGCAGTGACGTGAGATTGAAAAATCACTAAAAATAGTAGGAGTGGAATTAATTAATGAATAAATTATGTAATCTAATCTCGATGAGTCTATTTTCATATAGAAGAAACGAAATGACCATATGAGCTGTATGTTAGGAGATAATTAAACTCTTGTGAAACAGGGCCAGAGCGATTTATGGATTCCCTATTCCGACTTTGGTAATTCATTATAAATTAACCAGAGATAATTAGAAGTCATGCCATATGTGCATAGATTCCCCTTTGAGTCTAGTTTCTATAGAAACAAACGACATCAGTAATGAAGCCCTGTACAGGGAGATATCCAAGTCGTAATGCGCAAAGGTCAGTGTAGTTGATCCCTGTAACATGGGAGACTTTGACTAATAAACTGTACTAATTGGCCCAACCAAAAATTCTAGAAAAAAATATGTAGATGGGCATATGAGTCCAGTTTCAGGGAAAATTTACAGAACTGGATTTCGAGTTTCAGAACTCAAGATATGATTTTTAAAGCGACTAGTACGCAGATTGGCAGCTTGTCTGGGAAATTTTTTTAAGTGGTTTGAAGTCTGTTAACACCTCGTGTTCGACTCCGGCGACGGCCTCGGGTTCGGGGTGTTACATAGCCAAGGCCGGAAGCTCATTAATTTACTGAGCGAATATTATTTAAACGGAATCACCACCCTAATGCATATACGAAACGTACATCATCGTTGGGTTTTACGAGCGTATCAATTTAAATTATTACAGCAAGATCACTCGTTCTCAAACCAAGTACCTTCGGAGTTTAGCCAGATATAGCCACTAGCTCAAATGCCTTCGGGACTTAGCCCTGTTATAGTAACTTGCACAAATGCCTTCGGGACTTAGCCCGGTATAATAACTCGCACAAATGCCTTCGGGACTTAGCCCGGATATAATAGCTCGCACAAACGCCTTCGGGACTTAGCCCAGATATAGTAGCTCGCACGAATGCCTTCGGGACTTAGCCCGGAATTAGCCACTAGCTCAAATGCTCTCGGGACTTAGCCCGGTTATCATCCGAACATTCATGCACATATCAATAAATCATGACACATCTAATTTCATTTTCATAATTAGAGTTCAAACACAAGTCACGTATTAAGCATTCCCATTTCGGCTCACTAGCCACATACAAACAGCATGGTTTAGTTTGCTTTATAACACGATCTCTATGCACATACATTATGACTTAATCAAATCATAAACTAAGTCTCATTGCTCGAAAACTTACCTCGGATGTTGTCGAACGATTTCGATGGCTATTCGACCACTTTTTCCTTCCCTTTATCGGATTTAGTTCCCCTTTGCTCTTGAGCTTAATTTAACAAATAAATTGATTTAATCATTTGAGCATCAAAAGAGGAACTCAAGGTACTTAGCTCATATATATACATTAGACACTAAAGTCACATACATATGAAATCATGAATCAACTCAACATATTAGCCAATATTCACCTTAGCCGAATTTTCTAAGTCAAGATAAAGCCATCAATATGTTTACCTATGGCCGAACATACACATCAACCTATGTACTCATTCATGTGGTCGAGTATACATATTCCAATATGATTTCATTTCCATTTCGTTTAACACTTAACTTTTACCACATATCAAATAACCCATTTCTTTACTCATGTGGCCGATTATATTCGGTCATGCATACACACATAAAATCAATTTGGAGACTCTATCAATCCAACATACATTCGGCAATAGTCCATAATTCTCTCTCTCGGCCACTCATTTCCCACTTAACAAAGCTTCCATTCGAACTCATTAGTGAGTATCAATTAACTTAAGCTATCTTTTAAACCTTTATTTATCACTTCATGCCAAACCAAAGACCACATTCGGCACTTTCATCCACCATTCTACCAAGCATGCAATATTCAACCACAACCAACTCACATTCGGCCCTAGTTCATAACAAGGTAGCCGAATTCTTTTTATGGTTCAAACACTCATCCATCATCATTCACCTAACTTTAACATGAAACAACAAAACTCACCATTATTAACTACCATAGTCAAAAACCTTACTCAATCCAAAATCAAAATTTCATCATGGGTTACAAAAAAAAATAACTTGATATCTTACTCAAGATCAACTAAAATTTCAAGAACTAATATGAACACCTTACCTTAATATTGACCTAAGATGGCCGATTGCTTCACTCCTTTCTTCCTCCTTTCAATTCGGTCAAGAAGAATCAAAGTACACAACTTGTTTTCATCACCGAATGCTCTTGTTCCCTTTTTTTTCTCTAGATTCGGCTAGCAAGAACATGAATGATGATCCTTTTTTTTTCTTTCATCATTTTCTTTTTTCCATTTCTTTATTACTAACTTTTTATTTTGTTGTTCCTCCCATGATGCACCAACATAACATGTCTATGACATGTTTTGCCCATCACACCTTGTCCACCCTATTTGTCATGGCCGACCACTACTAAATGGGGGGGGAAATTGACATGCAAGTCCCTCCTTTTTCTTACATGCACTAATAGATCCTTATGTTTTGATCTATCACATTTCAAAAGTGTCACACATAAGTCCTATTGACTAAATTCACATGCAATTTACTAAATCAAAGCTTAAAACTTTCACACATTTATATTCACATATTTTAGAAAATAAATATCATATTCAAATAATTTGGTGACTCGGTTTAGCGGTCCCGAAACCGCTTTCCGACTAGGGTCACTTTAGGGCTGTCACATTCTCTCTCTCATCCTATTCAGGACAATCACGGATGAAGTGTTCCAATGATCCGCACTTGAAACAGCCCCTTTCATTCCCTCAGAACTCGCCAAAATGACGCCTACCACATTGTGAGCATTCTGGCCTATTTGGCCGAGTCCTACCAACACTTGTGATCAAAGTGGTCTGGGCTTTAGAAGTTGTGTCCTACAGGTTCTTGTTCCTATTTGAATACCTCGCCGAAGCATTCGATCGGGTAGCGAACTCTCTCGATCTTTTGGATGAGGACTGATGTGATTTCCCCATCTATCTTTCCTTTGAATCCTATGAGTCAAAAGCCATTTTCCTCCTTTCTTTAATCAACTCTTCAGCCTTACAGGCTCTTTCAACAAGTGCTACGAATTCCTGCAGCTCTAAGATGCCAACAAACACTCAGATATCTTCATCGAGGCCATCCTCAAACCTTTTACACATGGTGGCTTCTGTAGATACGCACTCCCATGCATACTTGCTAAGCCTCACAAACTCATGTTCATATTCCGTCACTAACATTCGGCCTTGCTTTAGCTCTAGAAATTCTTTCCTCTTTTGGTCATGAATCTTTGGCTAATATACTTTTTTTCAGAATTCCTCCTGGAAGAATTCCCACATGATCCTCTCTCAGTACGACAGACACGAGAGTGTTCCACCATTGATAAGTCAAATCTCGTAGAAGCGACACTTTACATTTCACACACTCTTCAGGTGTGCATGATAGCTCATCAAATACCCTAATGGTATTTTCTAGCCAAAACTCTGCTCTTTCCAGGTCATCATCTATGCTAGCCCAAAATTTTTTGACCCCTTATTTTCAGATCTTATCTACCGGAGGCTTCTCTCTTCTAAAAATGTCTGTGCCTTGCAGAGCTACCGGGGCATACTGAGGAACCGGAGGAGGTGGGGGAGGTGGAGTGTTCGGATTCGCACGAACAAACTCTGTGTACCAAGCGTCCATCATTTGGAGGTAGGCTTCTCTAGCCCCTCCGCCTTGGCCTATATTCACGGGCTCACTCTTAACTGGCGCGGTCCTTTCGACGGGAGCCGGCACGTTACTTTCTACGTCATCCGCCGTGGCTCTATCAGGATCCATTTACTATATAAATTCATAATTTATAATCGTTAGAAATCGTCACACTATCAATATACAGTTATGGCATGTGTAGCTAGACTCATACTCTTGCTGGGTTAGTTCTAGAACCGACTAAACCATAACTCTGATACCACTAAATGTAACACTCCAAATTCTCTCTACTTCACACATTTATCATTCATTTTACAACTTGTGCGAAATAGTCCCTTTATGTGTTTTCATGGTAACACCTTTCACAAAAGTTGTCTATTACACAACTAAGACTCATATTCTTCCATAAAATTTCAAAAGACACCCTAAATGCTCTCATGGAAAAAACCTAGACCTTCAACCATTGTGCAAGATATACCCCTCATTTGAAAGCCCAAGGTACAAGGGTCTCAAAAATACAAAAATCATTAATAAAGGGTATGGAAATCACTTACTTGTGAGTGCTTGAAGTTGCTGAAAATTTTAAGCTCTTAAAACCCTAATTTTTACTGAAAATTTGGTGGAGAAGAAGATGGGAAAAAGATGATATCTTTCCTTTTATTTTATTTTTAATCTAGTCAAAATTGGCAACCAACTCACCTAATTTTGACAATTTTGTCTCCTCTTTGACTCTATGGCTAGCTATGCCTTCTTCCAAAGGTCCATTTGCCTTTTAAAGACCCTTAATTTGGTTCTCTAACTATTTAACACCTTTAGCTTTCAATTCAAGACTTTTGCACTTTATGCGATATAGTCTTTTTTCATAATTGGGCTCATAAACACTAAAATTAATCCACCAAATTTTTCATGCACTCCTATGATCATAATATGACTCTAAAATAATAAAAAAATATTTTTTTAACTTCAAATTTGTTGTCCCGAGACCATTATTTTGACTAGCCCCAAAATCGGGCTGTTACAAATTCTATGTGTAAGGTGTCCAATTGGAAATTAGGGACCAAATTGAATAAATTGTAAAACTTGGGTTCTAGAAGTAATTTGTATGAAATTGCTTTGGAATGTTAATTAGAGGTCCTTAAAGAGTAATTTACCTAATTTCTAAGTTTTTGGACAAAAATGGGCATGCATGAAAAATTTTGAAAGTTTAGTAAGGAAGGGCATTTTGGTTATTTGGTAATAAACTAAATAAAAAGGAAAAAATCAAGCTAAAATCAGCTCATTTTCTTCTCCATGCTGTCGAAATTCTAAAGGTCTCCATAGCTAAGGTTTTCAACATTTTCAAGCTCAATAGTAAGTGCTCCCTAGCCCTGTTTTTAACGTTCTTTGTATTTTTGAGATCCTCGTAATATGCTTTCTCTATTTCTACCCAAATTTCAAGCTAGGGTTCATGTTCAAAAAAGTTACCCATGCATGAGATGTTTATGTTTTGATGATTTATAAAGGGATATAAGAGTTTAAAAGGATGTAAACAACTTTTACTAAGTGGTTTTTCATGGAAATGGTTTAAAGGACTAAATTGTAAAATTTGTGGAAATGGGTAAGAAAATATTGAATGAAGGGAAAACATGGGCTACTATGAGTGTGAATAGCATTTAGCTAGGCTTGGGTAGCCACGAAATTTCATGCATTTCATTATATGAGCCTTAGGACTAAATTGTAAATATTGTGAAAGGTTAGGGGGTGAGTTTTAGGCCTAAAATGAATAATGTGATGTATTAATAATCTAATTTTATTGATATAGACCCCGAGGAACCAATTTCAGAGTCGATCGTGAAAAATGAAAGGTTTCAGAATAAATGAGACACGAAACCGAAGCAATTACCAAGTAAGTTTGTATAACCCAAAGTAAACTCTTAATATACTTAAACATGCATGTTCTTGAATGTATGAAAATTTAGATATTCATTGCATGATAATTGATGAAATGTGCTTGTGTAAAAGAAAAATAATAAATGTCCCGGTTGAAATAGAAAAGGGAAATCTAATAGGTAAACTATGACTTACATGACATGAGATCCTGCATGTGTTGCAGAAAAAGATTTAGCTTGGACAGGTAATCCTATGATCTCAAATAGAAAGGATCTAGCCCGGACGGGTGTTCCTTAAGTCATCGAACCTCTTGAAGAATATGATGCATTAAGGATTTAGCCAGGACGGGTAATCTAATTGAGGACTGAATTTAGCTTGGACTGGCAATTCAGATCTGAGCTTATGAGAGCAATTGTCATTAAAAAGGGATTTCGCCTGGATTGGTAATCCCAACATTGCTCTATGAGTTACTATTATGGGGGATTTAACCTGGATTGGTAATCCCGCCGTACGATATAAGGTTCACTGGAGTGCGTACTCGAGATGATCACTTGTATGATTTGACGATAAATGGCTATCCATCGAGATTTTTTGAAAAATTCAACGGGATTACCATGCTGAAATAAGGAATGAGAATATTGAATTGATGACCTCATCTAAGACTAATGACATGATGTATTGTTATGAGACTAACTTGATGATTGAGTGCATATGATAGGCAAACTATTTCATGCTTGTTGGAATTAATGCTTAATATGGTTGTATGCTAATTAACCGGTAAGTTACTTTCCAGTTATCTGGACTTACTAAGCATATAAATGCTTACCCCCCTTTTTTTCCTTTCCTTGTCTTACAAAGCTCGTGGACTCGGGAAGATTAGAAGACGGATGGAGAATCAACACACTATCGACTGGTCCTGCTTGGGTATATAGATACTTTCATTTTGTTTAATGGCATGTATAGGGGTTTTGGTTATTTTGTTATGTGTGTGATTTGGCTAGCCAATGTAAGGGCCTAAATGGTATACTTATTCTTTTGTATATGGCCATGAGATATGGCTCATATTGATATAGGTTGTAAACCTACTAATGATGCATATTTATGTTTAAATGTTTCATAAGATATGATGATGAGGTTTATCATGAATGGATGCTTGAAATGGAACCTAATATTTTGGCAATGGACATAGCATATAATGGTATATGGTTATAATATGGCCTAAGTATAAAATGTGCTATTTTAATCCCTAATGCGAAAAGGATAATTTAGCATGTACTAAACTGATGAGATGAGGTTAGCATGCAATGAGTTATGTCAAAGTTGTTCAAAAGTATAATTAGGCTATGTTACATACCATTGAAATCTCTAAGTGTGTATGGATGATAGAGGGTGACCAAAGGCTTGGAAAATAGCCCTAAAAAGGTCCACACAGGTAGACACACGGGCATGTGTCTAGGCTGTGTGTGACAAACGGTCAGCCCCCCATGAGTGTGTTGCTTGGCCTTGTGTGCCTTGCACCTAAAATTTTAGGTCAGTTTGCATGGTAGTAAACACACAGGCAGAGACAAGGCCGTATGTCTCAACCGTGTGGAGGACACGGCCTAGCAGACTGGTGTGTGCCTTGGCCTGTGCCTCAAAGTGAATGATGACATCATAAACTGAATGTCCGGGTTTTTGGACACAGGCATAGACAAGGGCGTGTCTAGGCCATGTGAGGGACACAGGCCAAGGACACGAGCGTGTGCTTGGCTATGTGAAAACCCCTACAGGTTCAAAGTGAAAAATAAATCCAAATAATTCAACACGGGTGGGACACACGGGAGTGTCCCTAAGCACATGGGCATGTGCTTTGCCTCCACACGGGCGTGTGAGGCATAACCTTTCTATAGTTCTCTATTTAGTCCCAAATCACTTTTAATGTATGTTTTGGGCCTCGTAGGCCTATAATAAGAACACTATGATGTTGCTTGATTGGTTTTAAATTAAAATGAAATTTTATAACCTGTATTTTGTGAAAATGTATGAGTATATGTCTGGAAACGCCTTGTACCTTGTCCTAGTCTCGGGTACGGGTAAGGGGTGTTACATTTAGTGGTATCAGAGCTACAATTTAGTCGATTCTCAGACTAATGTAGCATGTATTAAGTATAGCTATACATTCCATTATACAAGTTATGATAGTGTGACATCTCTTAACCATTTTTAATTGTATTTGAATATAGTAAATGTCTTCCAACCAAGCTCAAGACGAGTCTGAGGGAGCCGAGAGCCATGCTCCAGTTTTCGTTCAGTGAGCTACTACTACTAGTAGTAGAAGGCCTATGTCTGAAGGCCGGGAAGAGGCAAGAGCTGGTTTCTTCGAGATGATGGATGAATGGTTTGGGGATTATTTGAGAAATCGCCCCAATATAGCACAACCTCCTCCGCCTCCAGCTCGGCCTAAAGGAGAGATACCGCAAGGTATGGCACTCGTGAGAATTGGTAAAGCCCTAGTGGACAAACTTAGAAAATATGGGGCTGAAGAGTTTAGAGCTAAAGTTGATGATGATGCTAAATGAGCCGAGTTCTGGCTCAAAAACACTACTCGAGTTTTGGATGAGTTGTCATATACTATTGAGGAGTGTTTAAAGTGTGCTGTATCTCTTCTAAAAGATACTGCATACCATTGGTGGAAGATGGTATCCTCAGTGGTACCGAAGGTAGACATTACATGAGAGTTCTTCCAAGCTAAGTTTAAAAAGAAATACATAAGTCAAAGGTTTTTGGACTTGAAGCGAAAGGAGTTCTTGGAACTCAAACAAGGAAATAAGACTGTGTAAAAGTACAAAAGGGAATTCGTAAGGTTAAGTCAGTATGCAACGGAGTGGGTCCAATCAGCGATAGAAATGTGTAAGCGCTTCGAAGAAGGCTTGAACGAGGAAATTAAATTACTGATCGGGATCCTTAAGATATGAGAATTTTCCGCATTAACTGACTGAACTAAGAAGGCTGAAGAGCTAAATAATGAAAAAAAGCAAGCTAAGAGAGAAGCTCGAGTTTCGAGTAAGAGGTCTAGCGGTAGAGCACACTCCTTCCCCATAAAAAAATCGAGAAGTCATCAAGAACGCTCCACTTCATCAGTAGGATATTCGGGTACAGCAAGGAGCTCCAAGGGACATAACCCAAAGTCTTCTTCCTCTATGGTAACTAGTGTGGGAAGGTAGATGATCAAAAGCCGAAGTGTAAAAAGCTACAACAAATTCCACTTTGAAGAATGCCGAATGAAGAGTTGTACATGTTTTCGATGTCGGTCTCTTGACCATTTTCTCAGAGACTGCCCGGAGCGAGCTAATAAAGAGGTTGAATTAGCTCCATAGCCAAATGCTCCTATTTCTTGAGGCAGATCTCTGAGACATCCCGGAAGTGCAAGTGGCAGTCGAACTGTTGCCAAGCATGCTACTGTAAAATTCGAGCCCCGGTAAGAACTTATGCAATATGTGCTCGAGAGAAAGCTTCTACTCCTGATGTCATCACGAGTACATTTTCTATTTATAATACTCGTGTCATTGCCTTAATTGATCCAAGATCAACCCATTCATACATTTGCATGAAATTGGTGTCTAGCATGGATATGCCTGTAGAGCCTACAGAATTTGTGATTAAGGTGTCAAACCCTCTAGGCAAGTCAGTCCTAGTTGATAAAGTCTATAAGAATTGTCCCTTGACGATTCAAGGTCATTGTCTTTCGGTCAACCTTATGTTATTTCCATTGGATGAGTTTGATGTAATACTTGGCATGGATTGGCTAGCTGTGCATGATGTGATTGTAAATTGTGGTAGCAAGTATATTGAATTGAAATGCTCAGATGGTGAGATTCTCTGGATTGATTCAAGCGAGTTGGATACTCCACTGGTTGTGACTACCTTAATAATGGCTCAAAGGTACATGAGAAAAGGATATGAAGCCTACCCTGCTTTTGTGTTGAATACTAAACAATCTGAGTTGAAATTGGAATCGGTACTGACAGTATGCAAGTATCCGAATGTGTTTTCGAAAGAGCTACCCGGATTACCTCCTGCTAGAGAGGTAGAGTCTGGTATTGAACTGGTGCCTGGGACAGCTCCTATTTCTATTGTTCCGTATAGGATGGCACCAACCGAGCTAAAAGAGTTAAAAGCACAGTTGCAAGAACTGACGGATAAAGGTTTTACAAGACCAAGTTTTTCGCCTTGGGGTGCTCCAGTATTATTTGTAAAGAAGAAAGATGGTTCTATGAGGCTATGCATAGACTACCGACAACTTAACAAGGTAACCATCAAGAACAAGTATCCGTTTCCAAGAATCAACGACTTGTTCTGTCAATTGAAGGGAGCCACTGTGTTTTCTAAAATAAATCTGACATCCAGTTACTATCAGTTACGAGTAAAAGAGTCAGATGTACCAAAGACTGCTTTCAAGACAAGGTATGGTCATTTGGAGTTCCTGGTCATGCTTTTTGGTCTAACGAACGCCCCAACTGTGTTTATGGACTTAATGAATCATGTTTTTCGACCGTACTTAGACAAGTTTGTTGTTGTGTTTATTGATGATATCCTAATTTATTCTAAGGATGAGACTGAGCATGCGGAACATTTGAGAATGATTTTACAGGTCTTACGGGACAAACAGTTGTATGCTAAATTTAGCAAGAGTGAGTTTTGGCTCCGAGAGGTTGGATTCCTCAGTCACATTGTGTCGAGTGATGGCATCCGAGTTGATCCAAATAAGATATTTTCTATTATTGAGTGGAAGCCGCCGAAGAACGTAATCGAGCTTAGAAGCTTTTTAGGCTCAGCCGGTTACTATCGACGCTTCGTAAAAGGATTTTCAATGATTGCAATTTCTTTAACGAGGTTGCTGCAAAAATATGTTAAATTTGAATGGTCAGAGAAGTGTCAACAGAGTTTCGAGAAATTGAAGAGGTTGCTAACCAAAGGTCCAGTTTTAGTGCAAACCGAGCCAAGAAAAGAATTCGTGGTCTATAGTGATGTGTCTTCAAATGGACTGGGTTACGTACTTATGCAAGAGGGTAAAGTAATAGCAATGCTTCGAGGAAACTAAAGCCATACGAGAAAAATTATTCAACACACGACTTAGAGCTAGCTACTATTGTATTTGCCTTGAAGATTTAGAGACACCATTTTTCTGGTGAAACTTGCCGTATATTCATAGATCACAAGAGTTTGAAATATTTGATGACTCAAAACAAATTAAATCTGAGACAACAGAGATGGTTAGAGTTGATTAAAGATTATGAACTGATCATTGACTACCACCCCGGAAAGGCGAATGTAGTCGCAAATGCACTAAGCAAAAAAATACTTGTTTGCTTTGAGAGCCTTGAACACGTAGTTGGCCTTGTTAGATGATGGTTCAGTTTTGGCAGAGTTAAAAGCTAGACCAACGTTTCTACAAGAAATTTGTGCAGCTCAAATCAATGATAGTGACTTGCAGGCCAAGAGAGCACAATGTGAGATGGGGTTGAATTAGATTTCTGGGTTGACTTTAATGGTTGCTTGATGTTTCGAGATAGGGTCTGTGTACATAAAGATGATGAGCTTATTCGAAAAATTTTTCAAGAGGCGCATGATAGTCGTTTATCTATTCATCTAGGAAGTCCCAAGATGTACAATGATTTGAAGAAAATGTACTAGTGCAATGGCATGAAAAGAGACATCTTCGAATTTGTATCAAAATGCTTAATATGTCAACATGTCAAGGTTGAACACCAAGTACCTTTAGGTTTATTACAGCCTGTGATGGTTCTTTAATGGAAATGGGATAGGATTACTATGGATTGTGTGACAGGATTGTAGTTAACACCGAAGAAGAAAGATGCCATTTGGGTTATAGTTGATATACTAACGACTATTCCAGTACGAACTGACTACTCACTTGACAAATTGGCTGGCTTATATGTATCTAAGATTGTGAGATTACACGGGGTACCATTTTTGATTATTTCAGACAGGGACCCGAGATTCACTTCGAGATTTTAGAAGAAGTTGCAAGAAGCCTTGGGTACAAAGTTAAGTTTTAGCATAGCTTTTCACCTGCAGACTGATGGTCAGTCTGAGTGGACGATTCAGATTCTTGAGGACCTATTACGGTGTTGCGTCCTTGAATTTTAGGGTAGTTGGGAAAAATACTTACCTTTGGTGGAATTTGCCTACAACAACAGTTTCCAGGCGAGTCTGAAAATGGCACCGTCTGAGGCATTGTATGGCCGAAAGTGCTGGACACCATTGTACTAGACAGAACTCAAAGAACACCAGATTCATGGAGTTGATTTGATCAAGGAGACTGAAGAAAGGTTAAAGTGATACATAATTGTTTGAAAGCAGCATCAGATAGGCAAAAGTCATATGCTAATTTGAGAAGAAAAGAGATTGAATTTCAAGCTGGAGACAAAGTGTTCTTGAAGGTATCTCCATGGAAAAAGGTCTTAAGATTTGGTCGAAAAGGTAAACAGAGTCCAAGGTTTGTTGGACCCTACGAGATTACTAAAGTTGGACCGTTAGCCTACCATTTAACATTGTCAACTGAATTGGAAAAGATTCATGATGTATTTCATGTATCCATGTTGTGACGATACTGATCAACCCTTCCCATGTGATTTCACCTATGAAAGTTGAAATTAGACCAGACATGACTCATGGTGAAGAACCAGTCAAGATTGTGGCTCGAGAAGTCAAACAATTGAGGAACAAGAGTATAGCCTTGGTGAAAGTTTTATGGCAATGACATGGAGCGAAAAAGGCTACATGGGAGCCCAAAGGAACCATGAAAAGTCAATATCTAAACCTGTTTACTGGTAAGACTTTCGAGGACGAAAGTCCCTAAGGGCGGAGAAATGTAACATCCCGAATTAGGGCCTAGTCAGAATAGTGGCTTCGGGTCCACAAATCCAATGTTCAAATAATTATGTCAGGATCATTATGAGGTCTAAGATATGAAAATGAGCATGTGTTAAAGTTTCATAAAGAAATTTGATAAACCGTAATTTATTCATATTTTTATCCCATGCTTAGCACATTTATGGATGATTTCTCCTTAGATTTGGTGAATTTGATGCTCCTAATCCTTTAAATTCATGTTTTATACTTAGGTGAGCATAGGAGAGTAAAAAGAGCGAGAAACGGGCCGAAAACAGAGAAAATGGACCCACATGGGAAACCAACATGACCTGGACTTCCTCACATGGGTAAGCCACATGGCCGTGTTCATTTCGCAGGATCAAATCACGACTTACACGGGTAGACTACACGCCTGTGCCTATTTAATAGCCTTGACCATGGTCTGGAGCAATCGTACACGGGCGTGTCCCTATCAAGCCCAAGTATAGTCCTATTCAGAAATGGCCACTTTTGAGGGCTCTTAGGCTTTCTAAAGCCTATTTAAACACCTGAGGAGGCACTTAGGAGGGAGACACGGAGTAGGAGGCAAGGAATTCTCAGGGGAAGCCGATTGATCCATCTCAGAGGCCGGATTCTTCGTCAAGACTGAAGATCTCCCTTCAATTTCCTTCAGGAGTTTTGGGTTTTCTTTATGTTTTGTTATCTTTATTATTTTGAGATGTTTTCTTTCATAATTATGAACTAAAACCCTTAAATACCTAAGGGAAATGAAACCTAAGACGGATCTTGTTTTTATTATCTGAATTGTATGATAAATATTTGATTTGTTTTTAATTATGTGTTCTTAATTCTTGTTTTAATAACCCAGGATATTGATTCAAGTTGATGCACTTATTCAGAGGAGCAAAATTCCCTGTCTAAGAGTAAATTTGTCATAATTAAGCGGAGTTGATTGCACGCCTAGAGATAGGGTGACAAGATTTTGCCGGATTAGGGTGAAACCTAATAAGGGAGTCCATAGATCAAGGTAATGCAACACTAGAGTGTTAATTAGAAAGAGATTTCAATTAATCAACCTAGGGTTAGACATTATTAGTCTCGAGAGAGATAATAACATAACTTAAGGACTTCTACAAATCAAGTCAAATGAATAAATCGTTTGATTCAAAGTCAAATAACAAGTGAAGTCTAGGTGAATTTTTCCTTGGGTATTGTTTTAATCAATTGAGTTTTACCAAAAGTTTTTCCCCAATTTTCTCTCTGTGCACCCTTAGTTTAGTTAATTAGTTTAGATAAACAAATCCCTTAATTTTTAGGCTAGATAATAAAAAAAAGTAATTACTAGTACTATTGGTTCCTTTGGGTTCGACAATCTGGTCTTGCTAAAGCTATATTACTGTTCGATAGGTACACTTGCCTTCATCGTGATAATAGTTAGTTTCAAGAACGATTAGTTATAGACCCTTAGTTTAGTTAATTAGTTTAGATAAAAAAATCCCTTAATTTTTAGGCTAGATAATAAAAAGAAAGTAATTACGAGTACTCTTGGTTCTTTTGGGTTCGACAATCTGGTCTTGCTAAGCTATACTACTGTTCGATAGGTACACTTGCCTTCATTGTGATAATAGTTAGTTTCAAGAACGATTAGTTATAAATTTTTAAACCTATCGCGAATATCACGTATCAAGTTTTTGGCGCTGTTTTCGGGGAACTAAAATATTAGGAACACTCGATTTTTATTACTTTAGCCATTTTACTTTATTTTCAATTTAGATTTTTATTTTCTTTTCTAATTTTTCTTTTATTCGCTCCTGGCAGGTTTTTATAGTGTATGACTAGAAGAAACCCGTCGGGACCATTACTGTTTGATTGTGAGATCGATCGCATAGTTCACAGAAACCAAAGAGAAATAAGGCGATGCTTAAGATACACAGAGGAAGAGCAAGAGGACGATACTTCAACCACAACCGAGGAGATGGCTGAAAACAAGGAAAATCCGCTACCTCCTGCGATTGCTGCTAATAAGAATCCTACTTCGCGTACTATGTACGATTATGCTAAACCCTCTTTAACAGGAACTGAATCAAGCATAGTTAGGCCTGCTGTCACCGCAAATAATTTTGAACTGAAACCTAACACAATTCAAATGATACAACAATTTGTTCAGTTTGATGGTTTGCAAGACGAGGATCCCAACGCTCAGTTGGCAAGTTTTCTGGAACTTTGTGACACTTTTAAAATTAATGAAATTTCTGATGATGCCATTCACCTTCGGTTATACCATTTTTCATTGAGATACAAAGCTAAACAGTGGCTGAACTCGTTACCACGAAGGTCAATCACTACTTCGGAACAAATGACTGAAAAGTTTTTATTAAAATATTTTTCGCCGGCTAAAATGGCTAAATTACGTAATGATATCTCTTCTTTTGTGTAGATGGATTTAGAAACACTCTACGATGCATGGGAGAGATAAAAGGATCTGTTGAGAAGGTGCCCTGACCATGGGTTACCACTCTGGCTACAGGTTCAAACGTTTCACAATGGCCTGAATCCTTTGACTGGACAGATGATTGACGCAGCTGCTGGTGGAACTATCAATAATTAGACACCTGAGGATGCTTATGAATTTATAGAAGAGATGTCACTAAATAATTATCAGTGGCAAGTCATGAAGACAAAACCAACGAAAACAACCAACGTTTTTAACGTCGATTCGCTCACCATGCTCTCTAATCAGGTAGAACTTTTGAATAGAAAAATTGACGGTTTTCTTGGTTCTTCATAGGTTCACCTAATAATGTAGTGCGAAGCAGGTGAAGGTGGATCAAGCAATTCAGATTACCCACCTTATGGCCACAACATGGAGAACGAGCAGTTAAATTACATGGGTAATAATCCTCGATCTCAAAATAATCCTTATAGTAACACTTACAATGCAGGTTGGAGGAACCACCCAAATTTTTCATGGGGAGGCCAAGGAAATCAGAGACCACCACCACCTTCAGGCTTCTAACAACCTTACCAGCAAGAGAAAAAGCTGAACCTTGAGGAGATGCTAACAAAATTCATCTTGGCGCTAGAAACTCATTTCCAGAATACCGAGACAGCACTTAAAAATTAACAAGCATCGGTCCAAAGGCTCGAAACTCAGATAGGACAGCTTGCCAAATTAATATCTAAACGATCACAAGGTAGCCTACCAAGTAACACTAAATCTAACCCAAGGGAACAACTCAACGCAATTACCATCCAAGACAAGGAAGGGTTAGTGGAACTTGAACCAGAACCAAAGCAAGGAATCATGGTAAGTAAAAGCAAAGGTGAGGTAGACCACAGTGAATAAACACTGGTAAGTAAAGAGTACAAACCACGTGTACTATACCCAAATGTGACGAGGAGAGACCGCACAGATGAACAATTCGGTAAATTCCTTAAATTATTAAAGAAATTACATATTAACTTATCGTTTATTGAAGCTCTTTTGCAGATGCCAAACGCAGTCAAATTCTTAAAGGAGCTTTTAACAAATAAACAAAAGTTGGATGAGGTGTCGCATGTGGAACTAAATGCAGTTTGCTCAACCATACTACAGAATAAGCTGGGCAACAAATTAAAAGATCCAGGGAGTTTTACAATTCCTGGTTTAATTGGTAGCTTAGATTTTAATAATGCTTTGGCTGATTTAGGTGCTAGCATCAATGTCATGCCTTACAAAATGTTTAAGCAACTAGGTTTCGGAAACCCAAACAAACTAGGATGAGCATTCAATTAGCAGATAAAACAATCAGATTTCTTAGGGGTACTATTGAAGATGTACTCGTTAAAATTGACAAATTTATATTCCCAGTTGATTTCTTTGTTCTAGACATAGAGGAGGATAGTAACGTGCCTTTGATTTTAGGAAGGCCCTTTTTATGAACTACTAGAACTATAATTGATGTTGGTACAGGTGAACTCACACTTTGTGTGGGAGATGAAATAATCACTCTTCAAACTCATAATACGAGTAACACATCAAATTTTGAGGGTGGTTGTATAAATCGTGCTACTAATACTGATCATGTGGTGAAACCTTCCTGGCAGGAAATAGGTTCGAAGAACCTACATGAGCCATGTTCAAGCAACAACAAAGAACCTATCTATGAAAAATGAAGGCTACAAATCGAGGAGCTAGATGAATGAAGAACACACGATAAACCAAAACCATGCCATGACAAGCTAAATTTTTCCCCAAATAAACTTAAGGTTAGAGACAAAGTGCTATTAGATGCAACAGACCCTCGTATTACCACTTCTGAATTGAATGAAGAAATCCCTCTTACGGTACTTAGCATTTTTCCATACGGTACAGTCGAGGTAATTTATCCCAAATTCGGTACATTCAAGGTAAATGTACTCGTCTAAAATCTTATTTTGATAAAATTGATAGTAGGGATGAGGAGTGTGAACTCCTCGCACCACCATGACCATACAACAGAAAGGTAAGTTGAGATTAGACTATAAATAAGCGCTTCTCGGGAGGCAACCTGAGCACTAACGATGTTAACTTCTTTAAAATTTTTAGTTTTTAACATATATTCACTAACTGAGTCATTGAAACTCTAATCCACACGACCAGACACATGGGCGTGCCTTATGTCATGCTCACACCATGGGAGGAGACACGACCGTGCGATACGGCCGTGTGAAAACAAGGTAAAATTTTTCCTTAACATGGGATGCAATAAGTTGCCATGGCCGTGTGACGTGGCCGTGGGCGAGTCTGTCAAACCAACACGGGCTTGCAACACGTCCGTGTCTATAAATCATGGTTGAAATTGAGAATTTAGCATGGGCGTGGGAGAAACGAATGAAGAATGATACGGCCATGCAACATGGCTGTATGCACCAATGCGCCCAATTTCGAAAACCACGAAATGCACGGGCTGAAATGAGGACACACAGGCGTGCCCCAAGGCCGTGTGCCCCAATTTCTTTATAAACACCTATTATTTATTTTATTTTTATCTTTATATTTTGAAATACTTTTTATTTCCTTTTAATACTATTTTATCTTGAGATTTTATAATTTTTATTCGGCTATTTCTTTACGAGTAATTATGCTTCTTTATATTTCTTAAAAAGTTCCTGATTCTATCACAGTTATAAGGAGCTCCAAAGCTCACTATTACTAACGAACTTGTAACTCCATTGGAAAAGGTTCTCGACGACTGCCAAGTCTTGTCCGACCACCACGATAACCTCTTTGTTGGACACTGTGGTTGTGGAGCCCAATCTCTACCACCACCAAAGTATCCTCCTCCAATCTTATCATTGCCTTAGCCGATTATTCTCCATAACTCCAATTCAAGGAGTTCATTCATCATTCAGGAAGGTTCACTTCTCTCCCTATCTTATGATTATATATCTATATTTTTCAATATATCTATCTTTGTACATTGAGGGCAATGTACATCTTAAGTGTGAGGGGTCTTTTATATCATCATCAGAAATCCCTGAATTTTATCTTATTCTCACGTGAATCACTCGTATCACTATTAGAATGAATTTTAATTAATTTATGATTTTTATTGATATGTCTTGAATTAAAACATAGGCATTTATGCATTGATTGTTTAAACTTTAAGACATTAGGGAATCAAGCATGATAAGTTGGTTTTTGAGAATTAAAAACTTTTAGGTTGTTTCCCTAAGTTTAGGTATTATCTTGAGTTGAAATTCACAAGGTTAAACATCACAAAGCCATAATTTTTGTGAGATCTTGAGCCTTTAGAGCATATTTTATTTCTTTCATGCTCACTTTTATTATGAGTGCATCAGTATTGATTTGTTATTCTAGAACTTGCTTGATTATGCATGTCAAGACCATACCATTTGATTCGATATGTCGAGATGATAAAGGCATTTAGGTTTAACCCACTCACTCCACAAAAGCCTACCTTCATAATTAACCCTTAGTGAACCCCTTTTGTGACAGCCCAAAATTGACCCTAGTCGGGAAGTGGTTTCGGGACCACTAAACCGAGTCATAAAAATAATTAAACGTCATAATTGATGCTCATTATATGTACATGTGCATGTGTGAAAATTTCGTATTTGAATTTTGTTGATTGTAAGTGAATTTTATCAAATAGGACTTATGTGAGAAAATTTTGAAATGTGCTAAGCAAATGCAAAGTGGCCTATTAATGCATATTGTGAAAATGATGGGTTTGCATGTCAATTTACCCAAATTAAGGCATAGTGGCCGGCCATGCTATGAGTGGAAACATGTCACAAACATGTTATGTTAGTGAGGTATGTTAGGAAAAATAAAATAAGGAGTATGGGTAATAAAGAAATGGAAACAAAAAAAAAAGTGTGTGGTTGTTTCCCCCCCATTGCCGTGAGTTAAAGAAAAAGAAAAGAAAAATTTTGTTCATCCTTTTTCATCTTCTTTTGGCCGAAAATTCTAAGGAAGGAGGAAGGAGTTCTTGCTTCATGTTTGGTTTGGAAGAGGATTAGGAGGAGGTTTGGCCATACTTGTATCTAGATCAAGGTATGTTTGAGGTTGTGCCATGAGATTCATGCATGTTTTTAGTTGCTAGCTTGAGTTCTAATTAGCCCATGGTTCAAATCTTTGCTATGTCATGGGGATGATATTCGGCCTAGGTGGATTTTGTGTTAATGCCATTGCATGCTAAATATGAAGCTTGTTAATGATGCATGTGATGGTGGATTGATGATTCTTGAATCTTCTTTTTAGCATTTTTGAGTGAGCACATATGTGCATTGGTTGCTAGATGGAGAAGAATAGGCTAGCAAGTTGTGTGCTAAGGCCGAATATAATTTTTGTATATTAATGAGTAATGCATGTGTTAAATTGATGGAAAGGCAGAGGATGCTTTACTAGTGCATATATGTGTGTATTAGCCAAGTTTTGAACTTGAAACAAAATGGTGTTTAGTCAATACAAGTAACCATACTTGTAGAATGTATTAAGTGTTGCAATCGGCCCCAACATAGACATGTATGTTCGGCCACATGAATAAGTACATAAGCTATGTGTATGTTCGGCCATAGGTAGCCTATTGATGGCTTTAGCTTGACTTAGAAAGTTCGGCTAAGGGGAAATATTAGCTAGTATGTTGAATTCGATTCGTGATTTCGTACACATGTGACTCTAATGTCTAATGTATATATGGGCTAAATACCTTGAGCTTCTCTTTTGATGTTCGAATGAATTGTATTAAATTGCTTGATGTGATTAAAAATGCGTATGACCATTGTGTATTTGAGCTAAAAGGGTGGCCATATGACCTATCAAACTCCTTGTCATATTCGGCCATAAGCTAGCAAAATGAGACTTTAATGAGTTAAATTTATTTGAATTAGCTCAAGAGCTTAGAGGACCCCAGTTGGATAAGGGAAAGGAAAAAGTGGTCGAGTAGCCATCGGAATCGTTCGATAACATCTGAGGTAAGTTCTTGAGTAACAGAGCTTAAATTATGATTTGATTAGATCATGTTTTAAGCAAATCAAAATCATGCTCTTTGTGTGTGGCTATTGAGCCGAAATTGCAAGAATGATAAGTGTCTTGTGTTTGAGTTTTGCTAACGAAAACAAAATACGAATGTGCCATGATTTATTGTTAAATGTGCATGGTTATTTGAATGATGTCCGGGCTAAGTCCCGAAGGCTTTGTGCTAAGTGACCATATCCGGACTAAGATCCGAAGGCATTTGTGCGAGATACTAATTCCGGGCTAAGCCCGAAGGCATTTGTACGAGTTACTAAATCCGGGTTAAGTCCCGAAGGCATTTGTGCGAGTTACTATAACCGGGCTATGTCCCGAAGGCATTTGAACGAGTAGCTATATCCGGTTAAATTCCAAAGGTACGTGATTTGGGAATGAATGATCTTGCTGTAAAAATTTCAGTTAATACGCTTGAAACATCCCAACATTGAGGTATGTTTCGTATATTCTTTGAATTAGTTGAGCCCTTACAAATAAGTATTCGCTCAGTTGATAAATGAGCTAATGGCCCTTGGCTAAGTTGATCTTTGTGTATAAATAAAAGGGTTGGTAATGTGAAGTAAGTATGATATTGAAAAATTGTGCATATGAAATTATCCGTTTAGCTACATGAATGCTATACTTTTGTTGTGCTGGAATCCCTTGCTCAAAACTTACTAAGCATAAATTGCTTACTCCGTCTCCTTGATTCTCTGTTTTATAGATTTTGGTTCTCCAGCTATCGGACTCGAGATTTTGAAGTCGAAGTCGCCCACACTATCAAAGCCCCCCCCTTTTGGTACAATTTTGGTTGAACTTCGAAATGGCATGTATAGGACTACCCTTTTTGTTGGGGGTCATAGACCCTTTGGACTTGTATAATTTTGGATAGCCATGCGAAAATGGCTTATATATGTTTGAGTATAATGTTATAATCATTTGGTATGGATATGGTTATTGAGAGGTGTGGATATGCTTAACAAGGATTGGCCATGGGAATGGTTAATCACTATCATAATTTGTGCTATTTATGCTAAAAGGGCTAGTTGAATCATGGAAACTATGAAATAGGTAAAGTCTACCTTAAAGGCAGATGCTGACAGCAGCAGTGATGTAGATTTGGAAAATCACTAAAAATAGTAGGAAGGGAATTAAATAGTGAATAAATTATGTAAACGAACCTTGATGAATCTATTTTCATAGGAAAGTAACGAAACGATCATATGGACAGTATGTTAAGAGATATTCAGGTTCTTGTAAGACAGGGCCAGAACGGTTTCTAGATTCCCTGTTTCGACTTTAGAAATTCATTATAAATTAACCAGAGATAATTAGGAGTCATTCCATATATTTATAGATTCCTCTTTGAGTCTAGTTTCTATAGAAATAAACTACATCAGTATTGAAGCCCTGTACAGGGAGATATCCAAGTCGTAATGTGCAAAGGTCAGTGTAGTCGATCCCTGTAACATGGGAGATTTTGACTAATAAACTATACTAATTGGCCCAACCAAAAATTCTACAAAAAAATATGTAGATGGGCATATGAGTCTAGTTTCAGGAAAAATTTACGGAACTGGATTCTGAGTTTCTGAACTCAAGATATGATTTTTAAAGCGACTAGTACGCAGATTGGCAGTGTCTGGGAAATTTTTTTATAAGTGGTTTAAAGTCTGTTAACACCTCGTGTTCGACTCCGGTGACGGTGTCGGGTTCGGGGTGTTACATTTGATTGGTATTAGAGCTACGGTTTAGTCGATTCTAGGACTACCATAATGCGTTGGGTCTACCTATACATGCCATTTTATGTGATTATTTGATAGTGTGGTGATTTCTGACAATTGTAAATGTGTTTATTTATAGTAATGGATCCCGATCCCGACCGAGCGGTAGCTGATGATCTTGAGAGTGTAGCGCCTGCTCCCGCACAAGGGACAGCGCCGACAGACTCTCAACCTAATGCTAGTAACCCGAATGATGAAGCTAGACAAGCTTTCTATAGCGTGATGAATGATTGGTTCAACCAATACATTCGAACTAATACGGCTGTTCCACAACCTCCATTCCCGACTAATACCACCCCCGCACCTACAATACCTCCGGAAACTGACCAAATAAGGTCAAATAAGCCCCCAGTTGACAGAATCCGAAAACATGGGGCTACTAAATTTAAAGC